>NC_090646.1:559835229-560135229 GCF_040937935.1 Hyperolius riggenbachi
AGAAGAAGGGGAGGGGGTAATGGAGAAAGAAGAGCAAACATTAACGAGAGGAGGGGAAAGGAGGGGGCTACATCACTTTTAGAAATCTCAAGCCACCCCACACATTGCATCACAACCTCTCAACGTAATCCATCCCTAAAGTCCAAAGGATGGAATTGCCGTATTTGAATATGAATGGTAAGCAGAGACGCTAAGCTACTCCTCAACATTATAGCAAGTACCAAAGAGACCCTTCCTTGGACCTATATGAGGTTCAAACAAACAGTTTAACATCTCATCTATGATTCAACCCCCTGGGTTCTCTAGTTCCCAAACTGAAGAAGATCCATCTTACTTCATGTTCCAATAGTTTATTTTCTAGATCCCCACCTCTACTATCCAAATACACTCTCTGTAGACCCAGGAAAGAAAAGTGACTCAAATCGCCACCATGGCAGGAACGGAAGTGCTTAGCCACATTGGAGGGATTCAAGCAATTGACATTGGCCGCACCACAATAATGCTCCACAATCCTAGCCCTCAAGGGTCTAGTGGTGCAACCAACGTACTGCTTCCTACATGCATTGCAATTAATAAGGTACACTACACTTTTAGTGCCGCAATTAATATATTGTTTAAGACCAAAGGTTTTTCCATTACTAAAGGAAACAGCGGCACTGCCGATGGAGTGCACCCTTCAATACCTGCAAGTTCTCACCCCGCATCTGTAGGATCCCTGATACCTCAACCAAGTGGCCCCCTGATTAGGACTCAGATCCTCATGCAAACTGGGGGACAGAGTGTCTCCCAGTGTAGGTGCTCGTTTACTAACGAACTTCAATTGCCCTCTACTAACGGTGCTATCTCTGGATCTGCATATAAAATAGGTAGATGGGTCTTAAGAGCCTTAACCACGGACTAAAAACCGTGGAAAATGTGATGGTATCATCTCCTCCATCCCAGCTACCCGGGCATTACTGGCCAGAAGTGCAGATCTCCCCTTCGCCAATACTTTGTCTTTGGATTTTTCAACATATCGCTGGGAATACCCCCATTGAAAAAGTCTCATCCCTGCTTTTTTGATCTCATCAGGCAAGCGATCAGGATTAGAACAATTCCTCACCATTCTTGTGATTTTACCAGTGGGGATACACGTATAGTATAATGGGGTGGCAACTGCTGGCATCAAGGTAGAATTTCCTATACAATACACATGCAATTTAACGGGGTTTTAAATGAACAATCAACGTTTATTCTTCAGTGTTCAAATTTCTTCTAGATTGCAGACAGGTACCACAAGAACCACATACAGGACTCCACATCAAAACAAAGGACTGCCTGACACGTGTTTCATGGCCACAAGCCGCTTCCTCGGAGGCACCCAGTACATACACATATCAAATGTTGGCTCATAGGTAAAGTCAAATCGCAATCTGTGAGGAGCAGTAAATCTGTTCTCCTAAGCGGGACCCAGGACGCTGAAGCGCATCCATGGAAGATAGGTAAACGTTGATTGTTCATTTAAAACCCCGTTATATTGCATGTATTGTATAGGATATTGTATGAGGGGTGGAACTACACTAGTGCTGTTTTAAGCGTTTGTGAATTGATCAAGGTAGAATTGCCACTGCATGGCTTGCGGTGGGTGGTGGTGGTGACCATACCGAAGGAACCCTCCAACTGAAGATCCAGAAATACCATAGAAGTGGAATGTAGGAAGTGAATGATTGATGCTGTTGTTATTTAAGTAGGAGACAAAAAGCTCAAAGTCAGTAACCTGTCCTGTCCAAATCAGTACCAAATCATCAATATAGCGACCATACCAGAGTATGTGTTTAGAAAACACATTCTCATCTGAAAAAAGTTTAGTTTCCTCCCAAAAGCCGAGATACAAATTAGCGAAAGAAAAATATTTGTGTGACAAAATGAAACACACTGCCACCTCAGTAAAGTTTTTTAGATCCCGATTATAATCGCTATAATGATCGAGATGGTACTGTAGCGCTTCTAGGGTCACATCATGTACCAAACTAGAGTACAGAGCCCGTATGTCAAGAGTGGCCCATTTATAGTCATCCTCCCATCTCACACCCTCCAATTGTTGCAACACATGCTTGGTGTCCTTAAGAAACCCTAGAAGTCTCCAAACCAAGGGCTGCAAATGTCTATCCAACCACTCCCCAAGGCGCTCTGTGAGGGAACCTATACCGGCTACTATAGGCCGACCCAATATGGGACCCTCCTTATGCACTTTAGGCCTAAAGACTGTTAGGGAATCTGAAATCTTGGCATCAATTACACCCAAGGACACCCCATGCGCTACCAACCTATCATATTCCTGTTTGAACTTGGAAGTGGGGTCAGTGGACAACTTACACTATGTATCTTGGTCAGAAAGCTGGCGCAAGGCCTCCTGCTTGTAATCCCCAGAGTTAAGGACCAAAACCGCTCCCCCCTTATTCCTGATAACTATATCCTTATTAGCTTTTGGAAACAACTTCGTGGATTTTATAAATTTCAAATCAAAAGAAAGCATGCGTTTTATCTCATGCACAGTTCCTGATTTGCAATGAACTGTGAGAATCTTTTGATTCTCTGCTTATCACAGTCACATTGCTGCATAGGAAGGATGCCATCTTGGCTGTTACAAGTAGCATTGAGTAAATAGAGCTGGAAAACATGATTTTGTGTGTTAATATTCTGGAAGGGGTGATTCCTTTCTGTACCCACTGTACTTAACCACTTGAGGACCTAGGGCTTTCTACCCCTTAAAGAGAATCTGTATCGTTAAAATCACACAAAAGTAAACATACCAGTGCGTTAGGGGACATCTCCTATTACCCTCTGTCACAATTTCGCCGCTCCCCGCCGCATTAAAAGTGGTTAAAAACAGTTTTAAAAAGTTTGTTTATAAACAAACAAAATGGCCACCAAAACAGGAAGTAGGTTGATGTACAGTATGTCCACACATAGAAAATACATCCATACACAAGCAGGTTGTATACAGCCTTCCTTTTGAATCTCAAGAGATCATTTGTGTGTTTCTTTCCCCCTGCATCCCTCTCATGCACTGAAGTTTCAGGCTGCTCTTTTCTCCCTGCAAACAGCTTTGCCCTTGTCTGTAATTCCTCACTACGTGAAAGCCCAGCCAGCTCAGAGGACGATTTATCCAGCTTGTAAAAGATAAGAGAGAAGAGAGAAGCTGCTCTAATCTAAATAACACACAGGCAGTGTGCAGAGAGGGGCCTGGAAGGGGGAGTTCATAGCAGAACCACAACACTGAAGAACTTGGCAGCCTTCCAGACACAGGCTGACAAGTCTGACAAGAGAGAGATAAGTTGATTTATTACAGAGACTGTAATAGTAGAAAGTGCTGCAGTAAGCCAGAACACATTAGAATAGCTTTTGGAACTTGTAGGATGATAAAAAACAGGATGCAATTTTTGTTACGGAGTCTCTTTAAGGACCGGCCACTTTTTTTCCATTCAGACCACTGCAGCTTTCACGGTTTATTGCTCGCTCATACAACCTACCACCTAAATGAATTTTGGCTCCTTTTCTTGTCACTAATAAAGCTTTCTTTTGGTGCTATTTGATTGCTCCTGCGATTTTTACTTTTTATTATATTCATCAAAAAAGACATGAATTTTGGCAAAAAAATGATTTTTTTAACTTTCTGTGCTGACAGTTTTCAAATAAAGTAAAATTTCTGTATACATGCAGCGCGAAAAATGTGGACAAACATGTTTTTAATAAAAAAAAACCCATTCAGTGTATATTTATTGGTTTGGGTAAAAGTTATAGCGTTTACAAACTATGGTGCAAAAAGTGAATTTTCCCATTTTCAAGCATCTATGACTTTTCTGACCCCCTGTCATGTTTCATGAGGGGCTAGAATTCCAGGATAGTATAAATACCCCCCAAATGACCCCATTTTGGAAAGAAGACATCCCAAAGTATTCACTGAGAGGCATAGTGAGTTCATAGAAGATATTATTTTTTGTCACAAGTAAGCGGAAAATGACACTTTGTGACCAAAAAAAAAAAGTTTCCATTTCTTCTAACTTGCGACAAAAAAAAATGAAATCTGCCACGGACTCACCATGCCCCTCTCTGAATACCTTGAAGGGTCTACTTTCCAAAATGGGGTCTTTTGTGGGGTGTGTTTACTGTCCTGACATTTTGGGGGATGCTAAATTGTAAGCACCCCTGTAAAGCCTAAAGGTGCTCATTGGACTTTGAACCCCTTAGCGCAGTTAGGCTGCAAAAAAGTGCCACACATGTGGTATTGCCGTACTCAGGAGAAGTAGTATAATGTGTTTTGGGGTGTATTTTTACACATACCCATGCTGGGTGGGAGAAATATCTCTGTAAATGACAATTTGTTAATTTTTTTTACACACAATTGTCCATTTACAGAGATCTTTCTCCCACTCAGCATGGGTATGTGTAAAAATACACCCCACAACACATTATACTACTTCTCCTGAGTACGGCGATACCACATGTGTGGCACTTTTTTGCACCCTAACTGCGCTAAGGGGCCCAAAGTCCAATGAGTACCTTTAGCATTTCACAGGTCATTTTGAGAAATTTCGTTTCAAGACTACTCCTCACGGTTTAGGGCCCCTAAAATGCCAGGGCAGTATAGGAACCCCACAAATGACCCCATTTTAGAAAGAAGACACCCCAAGGTATTCCGTTAGGAGTATGGTGAGTTCATAGAAGATTTTATTTTTTGTCACAAGTTAGCGGAAAATGACACTTTGTGAAAAAACACAATTAAAATCAATTTCCGCTAACTTGTGACAAAAAAATAAAATCTTCTATGAACTCGCCATACTACTAATGGAATACCTTGGGGTGTCTTCTTTCTAAAATGGGGTCATTTGTGGGGTTCCTATACTGCCCTGGCATTTTAGGGGCCCTAAACCGTGAGGAGTAGTCTTGAAACGAAATTTCTCAAAATGACCTGTGAAATCCTAAAGGTACTCATTGGACTTTGGGCCCTTTAGCGCAGTTAGGGTGCAAAAAAGTGCCACACATGTGGTATCGCTGTACTCGGGAGAAGTAGTACAATGTGTTTTGGGGTGTATTTTTACACATACCCATGCTGGGTGGGAGAAACACCTCTGTAAATGACAATCTTTTGATTTTTTTACACACAATTGTCCATTTACAGCGGTATTTCTCCCACCCAGCATGGGTATGTGTAAAAATACACCCCAAAACACATTGTACTACTTCTCCCGAGTACGGCGATACCACATGTGTGGCACTTTTTTGCACCCTAACTGCGCTAATGGGCCCAAAGTCCAATGAGTACCTTTAGGATTTCACAGGTCATTTTTGTTTCAAGACTACTCCTCACGGTTTAGGGCCCTTAAAATGCCAGGGCAGTATAGGAACCCCACTAATGACCCCATTTTAGAAAGAAGACACCCCAAGGTATTCCGTTAGGAGTATGGTGAGTTCATAGAAGTTTTTATTTTTTTGTCACAAGTTAGCGGAAATTGATTTTAATTGTTTTTTTTCACAAAGTGTCATTTTCCGCTAACTTGTGACAAAAAATAAAATCTTCTATGAACTCACCATACTCCTAACGGAATACGTTTGGGTGTCTTCTTTCTAGAATGGGGTCATTTGTGGGGTTCCTATACTGCCCTGGCATTTTAGGGGCCCTAAACCGTGAGGAGTAGTCTTGAAACAAAAATGACCTGTGAAATCCTAAAGGTACTCATTGGACTTTGGGCCCCTTAGCGCAGTTAGGCTGCAAAAAAGTGCCAATCATGTGGTATCGCCGTACTCGGGAGATGTAGTATAATGTGTTTTGGGGTGTATTTTTACACATACCCATGCTGGGTGGGAGAAATACCTCTGTAAATGACAATTGTTTGATTTTTTTTACACACAAATGTCCATTTACAGAGAGATTTCTCCCACCCAGCATGGGTATGTGTAAAAATACACCCCAAAACACATTATACTGCTTCTCCTGAGTACGGCGATACCACATGTGTGACACTTTTTTGCAGCCTAGGTGCGCTAAGGGGCCCAACGTCCTAATCACAGGCCATTTTGAGGCATTTGTTTTCTAGACTACTCCTCACGGTTTAGGGCCCCTAAAATTCCAGGGCAGTATAGGAACCCCACAAGTGACCCCATTTTATAAAGAAGACACCCCAAGGTATTCCGTTAGGTGTATGGCGAGTTCATAGAAGATTTTATTTTTTGTCACAAGTTAGTGAAAAATGACACTTTGTGAAAAAAAAACAAAAATCAATTTCCGCTAACTTTTGACAAAAAATAAAATCTTCTATGAACTCGTCATACACCTAACAGAATACATTGGGGTGTCTTTTTTCTAAAATGGGGTCCGTTTCTGGGGTTCCTATACCGCCCTGACATTTTACGGGCCCAAAACCGTGAGTAGTCTGAAAACCAAATGTCTCAAAATGACTGTTCAGGGGTATAAGCATCTGCAAATTTTTTTTTTTTTAAAGAATATTTTTATTGAGTTTTAGTCTTTCATAAACATACAAAACATTGCAATATAAAACATTGCTAACCATAACAACCTAACTTGTGGCAATCAAGGTGTACCCAATATCTTCCTAGACAAATTGTGTGTTCCCCCGCCTGCTAGTCCCTTAGATTAGGCAATAAATGTGTATATTATCATACTTTAGTCATCAATACGTAAGTTATAAAAGGAGGTCCAGCATGACCAGACCTTTAAGAATTTTTTCCGGCACTTGCGCTTGTGATATATCCGCTTCAATATCACTACCTCTTTATGTACTAGCAATATCCAGTCCCTCCTTTGAGGGGGTATGGGTTTATTCCAATTTAGGACAATCATCTTCCTCGCATAGGAGGTCAGCATACGAAATGCCAGCAGCCCATGCGGGGAGAGCGCGTCATCTGGCAAATAGCTTAATAGTAGGGATTCCGGGGTAAAGCCCAGGGAGACCTTAAAAATATTCTGGAGCTCTGTATGTATTTGGGACCAGTACACTTGTATGTGTTGACACTGCCAGACTACATGGTAGAAATCTGCATTCATCTGGCCGCACCTATTGCAGGCCCCTGATGACTCTGGAATGAATTTCTGTAGGCGGGCTGGGGAGAGATAGCTCCTATGTAGGAACTTGAAGGCGATGAGTTTGTCTCGTGCAGATATGCTGACTGTGATATAGAGACCCAGGACGGAGTTCCAGATCTCCGTAGTTAGTGTAGGGATGTTCTCTAGCCATTTTTGATACAATTTGTTAACCCCCTGCTGTCCCCTGTATGGAAATGTTTTATAAAGTACTGAGACTACATGTTCCAGATCTTTTTTTGCCAGTTCCCCCTCGGTGGCATGGGACTGCATCAGTATGGTTCTGTCATGTGCAAGGAATTGGGCGTGGAATGCGTGTTTTAATTGCATATAGCGGAAAAACATGTGGTTAGGGAGGCCGAATGTTCGTTTAAGAGCTGTGAAAGGTTTGAGCGTATTATTTTCTGTTATGTCAGTGAGTTTGTAGATCCCGTGATCAGCCCAGATCTTAGGATCAGGAACTGTAAGGAATTCGGCAATAGAGGGATTGTTCCAGAGGGGTGTGTGGGGGGAAATCTGGCCTGGATGGTTGGAGAGTTTATTAACTTTTTCCCATATTTGCACTGTTGCTAGCATGTTAGAAGTAGCTCTTGGGATATTTTTGCTGCCCCTAAATGGGAGGCTGGAGAGGGCCATAAAGGATCCCATTATTTCAGCTTCTAGTGTTGTAGCTGGGTTTTGTGGGGATTGCTCAAACCACCACCTAACGGACACCAGGGAAGATGCCCAGTAATATCTTTCGAAATCTGGTAGCCCGAGGCCACCCTGAGTTTGGTCTATTTGTAAGGAGGAGAGGGCTATCCGTGGGGGTTTGGGATGCCAAAGGAACGAGGTGACAGCTTTGTTTATTTCCCTGAAATATTTAGATGGGATGACAATAGGTGCGTTGCGGAAAAAGTACAGAAACTTGGGTAGCATGTTCATCTTTATGGCATTCAGTCTTCCCACCAGCGTCAGTGGAAGAGACTGCCATGCTTTGCATTTAGATTTAAGTTTGGCGAGAATCGGGTCTAGATTTAATTTGTGGTAATCTTTAGGGTCTCTGGTGACTTTAATACCTAGATAGGTAAATTCAGATACCCATTGCAGTGGCGTGGGATTGGGGGAGATTGGGATCTGGTTATCGAGTGGTAATATCAGCGATTTTTCCCAATTTACCTTGAAGCCTGAGAATTTGCCAAATTCTTGTATGGTGCTGAGTGCTGCAACCAAGGAGGGGCCAGAGTCAGCTAAGTACAGTAAAATGTCGTCCGCATAAAGCGATAATTTTTCTGTCTTCTCCCCAAAGCACAAGCCCTTGATTTGGTTGTTTGAGCGGAGCAGCGTTGCTAAGGGCTCTACTGCCAGTGCAAACAAGGTGGGGGATAGGGGGCAACCTTGTCTGGTGCCCCGCTGAAGGTGGAAGGAGGCCGATACATCCAGACCAGTGCGTACTCTGGCCTCCGGTGCGGTGTATAGGACCCTCAGCCAGCTGACAAACTCGCTGCCGAATCCAAACTTTAGGAGGGTTTCCCATAGAAATGTCCACTCCACCGCATCGAAGGCCTTTTCGGCATCCAGTGATACAATAACACGTGTATTGCTATTTTTGTGTGTTAGAGATAAGTTTGTCATAAGCCTTCTGAGGTTTATGTCAGTGCCCTTCCCGGGGATAAAACCTGACTGGTCCGGGTGTATCAGCCCCGCCACAAGTGTGTTGATTCTGATGGATAAGATTTTGGCTAAGATTTTGTAGTCCTGGTTGAGCAGGGAAATCGGCCTGTACGATGGACATAGGAGAGGATCTTTTCCTTTTTTAGGTAGGACTGTGATCAGGGCTTCTCGCATGGATTGTGGAAGGGTATGATTATTGAGGGCATGTTTGAATATTCTTTTAAGGCGGGGCACTATCAGTTTTTTATTTTGCTTATAGAATTCAGGGGGGAAGCCATCAGTTCCTGGTGACTTTGCATTGGGTAAATCTTTGATAACACTGAGGATCTCTCCTTCTGTAATATCTGCTTCCAGAAAGTTTCGGTCATCGGCTGAAACTTTAGGGAGGTGAAAAGTACCCAGGAAATCGTGGAGTTGTTCTGACTGATATGAGGTTTGGGAGGTATAAAGGGATTGGTAATATTTTAAGAATTCTTTATTGATGCTAGAGGCATCTGTCAAAATAGTTCCTTGACTGTTCTTTATGGCTCCTATGTGAAAAAACGGCTTTTCTTCCCCAATCAAGTAGGCTAATAGCTTACCAGTTTTATCTCCCTGTTCATAGATGCGAAGATGCCGGGCGGATTCTATTTTGGAGGAGGCTTGTTTCTGCTTGTCTGCCAGGTGTGCTAGGGCACTTTGCCACTGTGTGTAGGAGGTATTATTTTTCTGTGAGATGTAGTCTGCTTCTGCTGAAGCTGCTGCTTGTTCGGCTTTTGTTAAGTAAATTCTGTCTTGTTTTCTGGCTTCATTGATTGTTTTAATGTAGTGCCCTCTTGTCACTGCTTTGTAGGCATCCCATACCACCGAAGGGTCTGCAGATCTGTCATTGTTACCCCAGTATTCTTCGAGATGGGGTTTCATTCCCATTTGTACGAAGTCGTGGGTAATCCAGCTAGCTGAAAGCTTCCATAAGGGGCGAGCAGGAGCTTGTAGGGGAGCAATTGTAAATTCTAACGGAGTATGGTCTGAGATTCCCCTAGGGAGTAAAGTAATCTGGCTCACCTGTCTGGCCAGAGTGGGAGTCGCTAATATAAGGTCTATTCTGGATAACGAATGGTAGGATGAGGAGTGACAGGTGAATCCGGCCTGGTCTGGGTTGCGTTGGTTCCACATGTCTAATAGATTGAGGGACTTAGCCCAATCCCTCAGATGAAACGTGTCTCTGGGGTTGGGCGTCAAACGGTCCCTAACAGGTGAGATGACCATATTGAAGTCTCCACATAGTAAAATATTCTGAGTTGGGAATTTGGAAACGTATGACATAATGTCGCCAAGCATGTCAAGGCCCGCCGGGGGAGGGTTATACAGTCCTACAATAACTAACTCCTCTCCGTGAATCCTGGCATGCAGTATGACATATCTGCCCAGATTATCAGAGAAGGTGTGTAAAAGCTGGAATGGTAAAGTTTTGCGTATAAGTATGGATACCCCCCGGGAGTAAGAGGAGTAAGCGGTGTTGTAGTAGTGGCCTACCCAGGGTTTTTTTAGGGACATAATTTTGCTACCATGGAGGTGAGTTTCAACAAGTATGCAAATGTGGGGGCTGTAACTTCGCAAGTAGTTGAAGACTAGTGACCTTTTAACTGGCGAGTTGAGGCCTCTCACATTCCATAGTATAACCTTAGTCATCATATCTTGTGAATACAGTGCCTATTTTCAGGTAAGCATACATGATAATTAGCAAGGCGGGGTGCAATGGTTGAGCATACAAATCATCTAGGAAAGCCACAAGAAACACATGTAAAACATAATACCCAAACCGTACCATACCCTGAGATAGCAGTCTATCAGGGTTGTTACCCTAACCGTTCCCTAACCCTCCCTGCTAATCCTTTTACAACTAAGGTAGCCTGGACCCCCAACTAAACCACCCTCTATGCTAAGCTATGCCTACACAGAGAGCTAATAATAAAAGATGGTGTTGCCCCCTCCCCCCTTGTCGGGATCGATCAAGAGTGTTAGGGCAATTCCTTACCTCCAGAGCTGTGCATTTGTTAATTATGCTGGGTAGCTGGATAGGTGTCTGGATCTCCCCCCCCCCCCCCCCCCCGAGCCATATCAGCCCCTTCCCCCTCACGCTTGTTTTCAATCCCGCCTCTTAGCCGGTCTACTGTCAACCCAGCCTCGCTGTTTTTAGTGTTAACCCAAAAGTGTCCATAGGTAGAAATACTACTAAACGGGTGTATGAGCCTACTATCTTTGCTGTTGCGAAGAAAAGCAAGGTGAATCTAACTCACTATTTAACTATCTGTACTCTGGTTCTATTCCTATTCATGATATTATTAATTCTTGTCGTATCATGCATGGGAGTTTAAACCTTATCTGCCCGCTAAGTTGTACACAACACAGAAGGTCTGCATAACAGTTTAACATTTTCTTGTACATGGAGTGTGAGGGCTGTTGCAGTAAAAGGCATCCTGCATGGTGATTTTGCAGCCCCGCTACTGCTTAGATAGTAACGCATGTTCTTTGGTGGGCATCGATAAAAAAAAGGAAAAAGAAAACCCGAGTTTTCTAACGGATTTTAGAAGTATATCACAATTAGTGATACACTTAAGGTAGTTAAGGCCTGCGTCGCCCCATCGTCAAAGGGCAGCCAATGTCCATAGAGTGTGGAGAGAAGCCTTGGGCATGCTGGGGTAGATAGCCGTCCCCAGGCCTATGTGTATGTACCGCTTTTCGCTGGATGTAAAACATGAGGTACATAGGTTGGAAGGCGCAGTGCATATAGTCAGCTTTCGAGATCGGGTAAGATCGGGTTAGCAGGTCACCTGTGTGTGTGGGGGAGAGAGGAGTTTACTCACAGTGTCTTAGGATGCTTGTCTCGGCAGCTTGTCAAGCCAGGTCATGGCGTCTTCCGGAAGAGAGAAGAAGCGGGTGGAATCTCCATGTATCACCTTTAGCCTGGCGGGAAAGAGCATGGAATATTGTATTTGTTGGTCGCGTAAGCGCTTCTTGACCGCCTGGAAGGCTCTACGTTGTTTCTGGGTTTCCACTGAGAAGTCCGGAAAGAACTGGAGTTGCGCGTTTTGAAATGTGATCGGGCCCAACTTGCGGGATTCCTGCAGTATTACATCCCGGTCTCGGAAATGTAGCATTTTGAAGATGAACGTGCGGGGTGCCGCTCCCGGTGGGTTCGGTGTAGCAGGCATGCGGTGAGCTCGTTCGGCAGCCATGAACCGGGTAAACGGGGCTTCAGGCATGATCTCTCTTAGTAGGCCTTCTAGGAAGCTGACCGGGTCTTTGCCTTCCGCACCTTCTGGCAATCCCAGGAGTCTTACATTACTCCTTCTATTCTGGTTCTCGGAGTCTTCAGCTCTAGACTTCAGTGTTTTTACCTCTGCCTGTAGTTCTCTGATAGAAATGCTGCGTGTTGCCGAGGTATCCTCCAAGTCACTGATCCTGGTCTCCGTATTAGAGACACGCTGGCGCATGGTGGCCATGTCTTCCTGGATTAAAGCGAATTTTGCCTCCAGGTGATCCATCTTGCCGGTGAGTGTGGCTTGGCACGTTCGGATGGCCTCCATCAGCTCGGGGGCTCCGATGCTGACCTCGGTGTTCGTTGCACAGTCGGCCATGATGGTCTGCGTGGCTTTGCACTTGGTCTTGATAGGCAAGATGGCGCTGGAGTCCCGGTGGGAAGATTTCAGCGTGTCGTCTCTGAGGTGAGTGTCTGTCTTCTTTCCCCTCCTAGACATATCAGGGGGTGCAGGAGGGATGGGGGCTCCGTTTAGGATACAAAACAAGCTTGTATTCCCTGCTGGTGTAAGTCGGCTGGAAAAAGTAATGCAGCAGCTCTCTCCTGTGCGTCCGCTCAGGCGGCCATCTTGCTCCGCCCTCGCATCTGCAAATTTTGATGACAGGTGGTCTATGAGGGGGCGAATTTTGTGGAACCGGTCATATGCAGGGTGGCCTTTTAGATGACAGGTTGTATTGGGCCTAATCTGATGGATAGGAGTGCTAGGGGGGTGACAGGAGGTGATTGATGGGTGTCTCAGGGGGTGGTTAGAGGGGAAAATAGATGCAATCAATGCACTGGGGAGGTGATCGGAAGGGGGTCTGAGGGGGATCTGAGGGTTTGGCCGAGTGATCAGGAGCCCACACAGGGCGAATTAGGGCCTGATCTGATGGGTAGGTGTGCTAGGAGGTGATTGATGGGTGTCTCAAGGTGTGATTAGAGGGGGGAATAGATGCAAGCAATGCACTGGCGAGGTGATCAGGGCTGGGGCCTGAGGGCATTCTGAGGGTGTGGGCGGGTGATTGAGGCCCTAGGGGCAGATAGGGGTCTAATCTGATAGGTAGCAGTGACAGGGGGTGATTGATGGGTAATTAGTGGGTGTTTAGGGTAGAGAACAGATATAAACACTGCCCTTGGGAGGTGATCTGACGTCGGATCTGCGGGCGAACTATTGGTGTGGGTGTGTGATCAGATTAGGGGCTGATTTATCAGTGGCAGTGACAGGGGGTGATTGATGGGTGGCAGTGCCAGGGGGTGATTGATGGGTGGCAGTGACAGGGGGTGATTGATGGGTGGCAGTGACAGGTGATTGACAGGTGATCAGTGGGTTATTACAGGGAAGAACAGATGTAACTAATGCACTGGCGAATTGATAAGGAGGGGTCTGAGGGCAATCTGAGCGTGTAGGCGGGTGATTGGGTGCCCACAAGGGGCAGATTAGGGTCTGATCTGATGGGTAACAGTGACAGGTGGTGATAGGGGGTGATTGATGGGTGATTGATGGGTAATTAGTGGGTGTTTAGAGGAGAGAATAGATGTAAACACTGCGCTTGGGTGGTGATCTGATGTCGGATCTGCGGGCGATCTATTGGTGTGGGTGGGTGATCAGATTGCCCGCAAGGGGCAGGTTAGGGGCTGATTGATGGGTGGCAGTGACAGGGGGTGATTGATGGGTGGCAGTGACAGGGGGTGATTGATGGGTGATTGACAGGTGATTGACAGGTGATCAGTGAGTTATTACAGGGAAGAACAGATGTAAATATTGCACTGGCGAATTGATAAGGGGGGGTCTGAGGGCAATCTGAGCGTGTAGGCGGGTGATTGGGTGCCCGCAAGGGGCAGATTAGGGTCTGATCTGATGGGTAACAGTGACAGGTGGTGATAGGGGGTGATTGATGGGTGATTGATGGGTAATTAGTGGGTGTTTAGAGGAGAGAATAGATGTAAACACTGCGTTTGGGTGGTGATCTGATGTCGGATCTGCGGGCGATCTATTGGTGTGGGTGGGTGATCAGATTGCCCGCAAGGGGCAGGTTAGGGGCTGATTGATGGGTGGCAGTGACAGGGGGTGATTGATGGGTGATTGACAGGTGATTGACAGGTGATTGACAGGTGATCAGGGGGGATAGATGCATACAGTACACAGGGGGGGGGTCTGGGGAGAATCTGAGGGGTGGGGGGGTGATCAGGAGGGGGCAGTGGGCAGGGGGGGAGATAAAAAAAAATAGCGTTGACAGATAGTGACAGGGAGTGATTGATGGGTGATTAGGGGGGTGATTGGATGCAAACAGGGGTCTGGGGGGTGGGCAGGGGGGGGTCTGAGGGGTGCTGTGGGCGATCTGGGGCAGGGGGGGGGAGAAATCAGTGTGCTTGGGTGCAGACTAGGGTGGCTGCAGCCTGCCCTGGTGGTCCCTCGGACACTGGGACCACCAGGGCAGGAGGCAGCCTGTATAATACACTTTGTAAACATTACAAAGTGTATTATACACTTTGTATGCGGCGATCGCGGGGTTAACATCCCGCCGGCGCTTCCGTATAGCCGGCGGGATGTTGCGGCGGGCGAGCCCATGCCCTTAAATGGACCGCCGCCTCTGTGGGTGAGCTGGTCCTTCAGGGCTCCACTTCCCGGCCGCCTCTGTGCGTTAGGCGGTCGAGAAGTGGTTAAACCCCATGTTGTGACACTGTGCTCATTTGCCCAAAATCTGCTCAGAGCACACATAGGCCTCAATTCGCTAAGTTTAGCTCCTGTCTTTAATAACTCTTCTGAGCTGTTTTACAGTTATCACCATGGTGATATAATTGTGATAACTGTAAAACAGCTCAGAAGAGTTATTAAAGACAGGAGTTAAGCTTAGTGAATTGAGGCCATAGTACAAATGGTAAACTTAGACTGAGGCCCGTTTCCACTAGCCGCCATTCGTCCTGCGAGACGCGAGGCAGCACTTCCTTTCTGTGCTAGTACACAGCCGAATCCCGGATGCCGTGACATATACAGCTATGGGATTCGCTGCCTCCCGCATGAAAAATGCTACAATGACGGCCGAATCACTAAGGCAATCGATTCAGATGGTGGCAGTATTATCCCCTATGGCAGAGTTTTCCGTCACTAATTACTTGCCGGATTTGGCCCGATTTCTGCAGAAGTGGAAATGGGCCCTGACCACTATTCATAGATCAACATTTTTATACATAATATTCACTACTTTATTAATGCCAATCAATGCCAATGGAGACCTCATAATTTGGGCAAGGCTGGTAAAATATATCTACCGCACAAAGGGCAGATTGGCAGTGGGCATTCCACTGAAAGACTATGTTTTAGAAATATCTAATAGTGTCAGCTAAACAAAATATGGTGTATAGACGCTAGGCACATTTTAAACAAATGTGTTAAAAAGTTCAAACCTTCAGTATGCATCTCAACCAAAATAGTTGAGTCGGACTTCCTGTTCAAGTTATTATAGTAACTGACCAAGGAAATGTATTTTGTAGCGCAACAACATTGAAAAATACGGTCCGCACAGGAGCAGTTGGTAAGGCCACACAGCAATTCTTGCCCCAGATTAAGAATATGTGAATAGGTAGGGGGCTCAAGACAACACTGTGCTTTATTGATATTGTCAGTGCCTGAAGTACATTTTGTGGATAATAGCCTCTTCAGAGGCTAAAAGAGGAACTTTGCTGAATATAACTTAATTTTTAAATGTGCTTATTTTTTACAAGAATTATTTATAAATTATTAATTAACATTTGGCAATTGTAAATTGTAAGTACCCTGAATTACATAATGAAAGGATCACTATCGCATCAGAAAATCATAAAATGTAAAATACATGTAAACATAAGATATATTTATATATAAGATATATATATAAGATGTACATTTGTCCCAGAGTAAAATACACTTTTATTTTTTTTTCCATAGGTCGCTGTCACAGACCTACCCTCAGATCGCCTCCCAAGTGCATTGTTTACATCTGTTCTCCCCTCTAATCACCCATCAATCACCCATCAATCATCCCCTTTCACCACCTGTCACGGCTACCCATCAGATCAGACCCTAATCTGCCCCTTGCGGGCACCCAAACACCCGCCCACACCCTCAGATCGCCCTCAACCCCCCCATTCACCTCCCCAGTGCATTATATACATCTGTTCTACCCTCTAATCACAGACTGATTACCCATTAATCATCCATCTATAACCCCCTGTCACAACCTGTCACTGCTACCCATCATACCCATCAGATCAGACCCTTATCTGCCCCTTGCGGGCACCCAATCACCCGCCCACACCCTCAGATTGCCCTCAGACCCCCCCTGATCACCTCCCCAGTGCATTATTTAAATCTGTTCTCCCCTCTAATCACCCACTGATCACCCATCAATCACCCATCAGTCAACCCTGTCACCACCTGTCACTGCTACCCATCATGTCCATCAGATCAGACCCTCATCTGCCCCTTGCGGGCACCCAATCACCCGCCCACACCCTCAGATCGCCCTCAGACCCCCCCTAATCACCTCCCCAGTGCATTGACTGCATCTATTCTCCCCTCTAATCACACCCTTATCACCTATCAATCTCCCCGTCACCCCCTGTCACCACCTATCACTGCTGCCCATCAGATCAGACCCTGATCTGCCCCTTGCGGGCACCCAAACACCCGCCCACACCCTCAGATCGCTCTCAGACCCCCCCCCCCCCCCCCCATCACCTCCCCAGTGCATTATTTACATCTGTTCTCCCCTCTAATCACCCACTGATCACCCATCAATCATCAATCACCACCTAGGCTGCAAAAAAGTGTCACACATGTGGTATTACCGTACTCAGGAGAAGTAGTATAATGTGTTTTGGGGTGTATTTTTACACATACCCATGCTGGGTGCGAGAAATCTCAGCTGTCAGATTCTGCAGCTGGCCGCTGGCCAATCAGAAGAGGCGGAGAGGAGAGAGGCGGTACAGCGGGAGAGGAGGAAGCCGCAACGTCATAGCTGGGGGCGGCGCTGGGCACAATGCATCAACGCACGCTGCCCGTTGCCCCCTTCACTCGCCGGAGTCTTCATTAGAGTGCCCATCTGCACTCTAGCCAGCACGGCTGAAGGAGGGGAGACCAGGAGGAGCCCCAAATACTGGAGGGAGGTGAGTGGCACCTACGCCTAACTACACTATACCTGGCTAACTATACTGAAGGCACCTACACCTAACTACACTATACCTGGCTAACTATACTTAAGGCCCCTACACCTACCTACACTATACCTGGCTAACTATTCTGAAGGCCCCTACACCTAACTACACTATACCTGGCTAACTATCCTGAAGGCACCTACACCTAACTACACTATACCTGGCTACATATACGGAAGGCACCTACACCTAACTACACTATACCTGGCTAACTATACTGAAGGCACCCACACCTAACTACACTATACCTGGCTAACTATACTGAAGGCACCTACACCTAACTACACTATACCTGGCTACCTATACTGAAGGCACCTACACCTAACTACACTATACCTGGCTAACTATACTGAAGGCACTCACACCTAACTACACTATACCTGGCTAACTATACTGAAGGCACCCACACCTAACTACTCTATACCTGGCTAACTATACTGAAGGCCCCTACACCTAACTACACTACACCTGGCTAACTATACTTAAGGCCCCTACACCTAACTACACTATACCTGGCTAACTATTCTGAAGCCCCCTACACCTAACTACACTATACCTGGCTAACTATACTGAAGGCACCTACACCTAACTACACTATACTTAGCTAACTATACTGAAGGCACCTACACCTAACTACACTATACCTGGCTAACTATACTGAAGGCACCTACACTTAACTACACTATACCTGGCTAACTATACTGAAGGTACCTACACCTAACTACTCTATACCTGGCTACCTATACTGAAGGCCCCTACACCTAACTACACTATACCTGACTAACTATACTGAATGCACCTACACCTAACTACACTATACCTGGCTACCTATATTGAAGGCCCCTACACTTAGCTATCTGTACTGAAGGCACCTATACCTAACTAAACTATACCTGGCTTCCTATACTGAAGGCCCCTACTATTCCTAGCTATCTGTACTGAAGGCACCTATACCTACCTACACTATACCTGGCTTCCTATACTGTAGGCCCCTACTACACCTAGCTATCTGTACTGAAGGCACCTATACCTAACTATACTATACCTGGCTTCCTATACTAAAGGCCCCTACTATACCTAGCTATCTGTACTGAAGGCACCTATACCTACCTACACTATACCTGGCTTCCTATACTGTAGGCCTCTACTACACCTAGCTTTCTGTACTGAAGGCACCTATACCTAACTATACTATACCTGGCTACCTATACTGAAGACATGTATACCTAGCTACCTAAATATTGGTAGATCTCCTGGACTCGGCAAATTTTAAAGTAGCTCGCGAGCCGAAAAAGTGTGGGTACCCCGGCACTACATGCATAACCTTAACTCGCAATGCAGCCCCTTGTTCTAGTTAAACTTTTATACCATTAACATAAGCAAAACCTATCTCTTCTACATTTATTCTAAATTTAAATGT
This sequence comes from Hyperolius riggenbachi, assembly GCF_040937935.1. Classification (NCBI taxonomy): domain Eukaryota; kingdom Metazoa; phylum Chordata; class Amphibia; order Anura; family Hyperoliidae; genus Hyperolius; species Hyperolius riggenbachi. The sequence continues at coordinate 559,853,857 of NC_090646.1, forward strand.
CTGGTTGTCATGGAAATGAATTTGCTAACTTAAATTCACAGCCAAGAGTAAAATCATGATTATATTACAGAATGATATGCAACAATAGAAATAAAGGTGCTCAAGGAGTCTATTTTTTAAGCAGTAAAAAAAGGTAACAACTTCTTACAAAAGAGTTGTAAAAGCAAGCATAATGCCAAATGATTTATAACTTTTTTTTTCTTTTAGGGTGAATGGTGTTTCAGATTGTAGATAATTATGCTGATTTATTTTGCAAAAAATGAGAAAATTAGCTTTTCTTCTCTGTCATAATTAAGTTATTATGTTACATTTTTATACCTTTTCAACCTGCATTAACTTGAAACACATTAATAAATAGATACTGGAGATAACCTGACTACTAAAACACAGAGGCTTGGCTTACAAAGAAGAGTATCAGCCATGGAAATCTTACAAAAGGGCTCAGCTCAGCACATTTTAATATATTTATATCTTTTAAATTATCATTTTATTTAGTGTACAACAATTCAATATTATAAATAAATAGATCGCTAGTCTGGGGTATGGAGAAAGTACTTCAAATTAAAATCAGACTTACACGTAAAACAACCAGGGTTTTCAAAATTGATATTTTCTAATCAGTATGTTGAGTTGAGAACATTGATCCTCAGTTCACTACTCAATCCCATCAATCTTTCTCAGATTACTCATACACACGTGATAAGGACCTGTTGATGGCACTTTTAGAAATGTCTCAGTTACTGATCCCCATTGGTGATCATGTTTTATTTTAAGATGCTTCTGATCCCTATCCTGATCAACTGATCAATGTATCCCTCAAAATGTATCAAACACATGGCTCTGAAAGGTTGATACATTTGTTTCTACAGAGGATGGTAACAGTTTCCCCCAAAAAACGTATGAAGTAAAGTAATGGAGTTCATTAATATACAGTACATCTACTCTTCTCCATGCTACTGTGCTCTGTTTGAAAATGAAGCCCTATAGCTGACTCAGCTGACTGATTCAAGCAGCTCTGAATATTAACCTCTGGAGCCCTAGAGGTTTATTCGGCCCTTCACAATTGTAACGGTTTATTGCTCTGTCATACAACTTAGCATCCAAATTAATTTTACCTCCTTTTCTTCTCACAAATAGAGCTTTTATTTGGTGCTATTTGATTGCTGCTTCTATTTTTTTTTTATTAATAAAAAAAGACATACATTTTGTAAAAAATACATACAGATAAGTTAATCAGCTTCCCCCTAAATTGGCCCTAGACTAAGATACATAAATTTGCTACACAATACATAGACATAGGGGCTATGGTAGGGATTAGATTGTGAGCCCCTCTGAGGGACAGTTAGTGACAGGACAATATAATCAGTACATCACTGTGTAAGATGTCAGTGTTTAAATAAATATTCAATAAATTAAAAAAAACAGCCTGCCAGCTCCAATAGCTGGCTGGCAGGCTGACTGCTGGGGTCCCCTGCATGCAGTGACGATAGAGCATGCTCATGCGAGCACAAGTTCCCTTCTAATCTAGCTCCTCACAAGATGATGCCATATGGCATTGCTGAGACCTGAAAGAGCCGCTGTCCCGCCTCCATCCTGTGTTAGGTGGACGGGAAGCGGTTAAAGTAGTCTGATTAGTCAATGGCCAAGTGGGAGGCTGGCCATGTGAAAAGTCTTTGTAAACACAAGCTTGTCATGCCAAATCTTTCTCTCACTGCTCAGTCTGTGAACAGAGAGATATACTATGTGAAATTTAATAAAAATACTGTTAAAGGACAAAAGAAATAAAAAAGACATAAAACCAAAAAAGGGTATATAAATAAACAAAACATATTAATAAATAATACAAAAAAAATTTAAAAGAAGTAGAGTATTGTACCATGTTGTGTGACTTGAAGCCACCCATTAATACATTAATGAAAATGCGTGACTTCCTGTCACATAAAGAAATATAAAAAAAGAGACAAAATATATACATTGCTTCAAAACTGTAGATAAAGGTTTGAACAAGGATAGCAATTTTTGTGCTGGCATGATGTTGATGGCTTTAAGTGCCACATTTCCTTTTAGCCTGTAACAATCTGCCCAGAGATTATATGTTCTCCCTGTATCTGTAAGGGATTCCTCTAGGCACTCCGGTTTCCTCCCACATTCCAAAAATATACAGATAAGTTGATTGGCTTCCCCCCTAAAATTGGCCATAAACTGTGATGGACATATGGCTATGGAAGGGATTAGATTGTGAGCCCCTCTGAGGGACGGTTAGTGACAAGTAGAGTTGGGCCGAACGGTTCGCCGGCGAACTTACGTGGTTCGCGTGCGGAAGCCACTTTTGGCCAGTCACCCCCTTGCCCGGCGTCTGACAGCTGGCGTGGCGGAACTGTTAGCTCGCCAGCTGTTACCATAACGGCTGGTGGACTCTGAGGCCTTCCGTAAATTTGTGGCCATCGGAACACCGCAGTGGAAGATGCCAGGCCGCACTTATTTTTCGAGAAAGGCCATACCCCAACTGCACCGTGAAGTTGAGAGGCAAGTGGTGTCATCTCTTGCGAAGAGCGTTGGGTCAAGGGTACACCTGACCATGGATGCCTGGTCTGCCAAGCACGGGCAGGGCCGCTACATTACCTACACAGCCCATTGGGTGAACCTGGTGGTGAACGATGGCAAGCAGGGCGCAGCGGACCAAATTGTGACACCTCCACGGCTTGCAGGCAGGCCTCCTGCCACCTCCTCTCCTCCTGCTACATGCTCTTCGCTGTCCTCCTCCTCCTTGGCTGAGTAGCAGTTCTCCTCTCCAGCTACACAGCCCCAGCTCCGCAGGGCCTATGCTGCATGCCAGGTACGACGGGGTCACGCCATCTTAGACATGGCTTGTCTCAAAGCGGAGAGTCACACTGGAGCAGCTCTCCTGGCTGCTCTTAAGAAACAGGTGGATGAGTGGCTGACCCCGCACCACCTGGAGATAGGCAACGTGGTGTGCGACAACGGCAGCAATCTGCTTGCCGCTTTGCATATGGGGAAGCTGACACACATACCCTGCATGGCACATGTCATGAATCTAGTTGTTCAAAGATTTGTGGCAAAGTACCCTGGCTTAGCGGATGTCCTGAAGCAGGCCAGGAAGTTCTGTGGGCATTTGAGGTGGTCTTACACAGCCATGGCACGATTTGCAGAAATTCAGCGGAAAAACAACATGCCGGTGAGACGCCTCATTTGCGATAGCCCCACTCGCTGGAATTCGACCCTGCTCATGTTCTCCCGCCTGCTAGAACAGAAGAAAGCCGTCACCCAGTACCTCTACAACTGGAGTAGAACGAAACAGTCTGGGAAGATGGGGATGTTCTGGCACGACAACTGGACACTGATGAAAAATGCATGCAGGCTCATGCGGCCGTTTGAGGAGGTGACCAACCTGGTGAGCCACAGTGAGGGCACCATCAGCGACTTAATTCCCTTACTTCTTGGAGCGTGCTGTGCGTAGAGTGGCGGATGAAGCTACGAATGAGCGTGACCAGGAACCGTTACGGCAGGAACAGGCATGGGACCAATTTTCATCAGACCCAGCTGTTTCCTCAACACCTGCGGCAGCACAGAGGGGGGAGGAGGAGGAAGAAGAGAGGTCGTGTGCAGAAGACGAGTCAGACTCAGAGGATGATGAGCAAGGTGTTTCTTTGGGGGAGGAGGAGGAGGGGACAGCGGCAGGAGAACCACCGCAGCAGGCGTCGCAGGGGGCTTGTGCTGCTCAACCTTCCCGTGGTATTGTTCGCGGCTGGGGGGAGGAGGTTGACTTACGTGACGTCACTGAGGAAGAGCAAGAGGAGATGGAGGGTACTGGATCCGACTTTGTGCAGATGTCGTCTTTTATGCTGTCCTGCCTGTTGAGGGACCCCCGTATAAAAAACCTCAAGGGGAATGAGCTGTACTGGGTGGCCACACTACTAGACCCTCGGTACAGGCACAAAGTGGTGGACCTGTTACCAACTCACCGGAAGGTGGAAAGGATGCAGCACATGCAGAACCAGCTGTCAACTATGCTTTACAATGCCTTTAAGGGTGATGTGACAGCAGAACGCCAGCAAGGTACCACTGCCACTAATCCTCCTCCCGTGTCCACGCAGTCAAAGACAGGACGCTCCAGCAATCTCATGGTGATGTCAGACATGCGGACGTTCTTTAGTCCAACGCCTCGCCGTAGCCCTTCCGGATCCACCCTCCACCAACGCCTCGACCGGCAGGTAGCCGACTACCTGGCCTTAAGTGTGGATGTAGACACTGCTGTGAACAGCGATGAGGAACCCTTGAACTACTGGGTGCGCAGGCTTGACCTGTGGCCAGAGCTGTCCCAATTTGCCATCCAACTTCTCTCCTGCCCTGCCGCAAGCGTCCTCTCAGAAAGGACCTTCAGCGCAGCTGGAGGCATTGTCACAGAGAAGAGAAGTCGCCTAAGTCACAAAAGTGTTAAGTACCTCACCTTTATCAAAATGAATGAGGCATGGATCCCAGGGGGCTGCTGCCCGCCCCAAGACTAAGTCAGTCCCCGCACACACAGCATCTCTGCCTGCATGCCGTGTGACTGGCTGCCTGGCCTGCCCCAAGAAGACTAAGTCGCTCCCAGTCCCTCCACACAGCATGTCTGCCTGCAGGCCGCTTCACTACCTTCTCCGCCACCACCAACAGGGTCCGGGACTCCAGGCGGATTGCTGAATTTTTTAGGCCGCTGCTAGCAGCGGCCGCTGTAATAATTTTTCGGGTGCGTGTACATGACTGCCTAATTTTTCTGGCTGCACTGCGGGCAGCTGCAACAACAAAAGAAAAGGCATGTACATGCGCCCATTCCCCTTCGTGATCATTACCTTGCCGTGGTGAAGGGGCTTGCGTATCACAATGAAGCAATGACCGGCGCCTAGATGATTGTCTCGGGGGGCACACAAAAGATAATAAGGTCGTTGCTTCATTGTGGTCAGACCAAATTTGATCAGCTGGACAGTCACTGTTCTGTCATTCAGCTACATCAGCCAGGCCGGCGACCATATGGGCTGTAAAGCCACCAAAACCTGCACTCTCGCCATGGTGCGCACCAGTCCAGCACGGTCGTCACTACACAAACAGCTGTTTGCGGTGCGTTACACGGTGAGTTTGGTGTGTCAGTGTGAAGCAGTACCTTAATTACACTACCTGATTGATGTATACACATGCAAGATGTTTTAAAGCACTTTAGGCCTGTCATTTAGCATTCAATGTGATTTCTGCCCTTAAAACGCTGCTTTGCGTCAAATCCAGATTTTTCCCGGGGACTTTTGGCATCTATCCCACTCTGCCATGCCCCCCTCCAGGTGTTAGACTCCTTGAAACATCTTTTCCATCACTTTTGTGGCCAGCATAATTTTTTTTTTTCTTCAAAGTTCGCATCCCCATTGAAGTCTATTGCGGTTCGCGAACTTTAACGCAAACCGAACTTCCGCGAAAGTTCGCGAACCCGGTTCGCGAACCTAAAATCAGAGGTTCGGCCCAACTCTAGTGACAAGACTATGTACTATATATGTAAAATGCTTCAGAAGATGTTGGGGCTACATAAATAATAATACTCTGCTTCCAAGTTAACTTTTGAACTCTAGATTTACAATCTCTCTGTCTCACCCTGAATCTGAGGTATGTGATGTTTAATTATACAAAAGGTCTTATCTATTTGTCCTAAATTAGCAAAAATCCTTGCTAGACCCCTCTGAATTAAATTTTTAGATTTTCTTTAAAAAAGGCCTCTATACATCATTCTAATGTTATATGTGTATAAGCTGTCTATCCTAACATTTTGTCAGCAACAGGAATTGAGTCTGAGGAGGGTTATTAGGTGAAATCTTACTTTTTTTTAAAGTTAGCTTATAAATGGTAACATCCAGATTCAAAACTTCTTGCTGTTAGTGATGGCCAACACAGTACAACATTCTACTGCTACAGTTTATTTTTAGTTCATGTTTGCTTTAAGTAATTTACACATTTATTGTTACTGTTGCATCTAAATATCAGGCTCAAATCTTGAGGCGGCACTATGGAGAACTTAGAACTTATGCTTTGCTGTAGGTACACAATGTAGTGGTTTTCAGCAGGTGAGGTACGAAGGGGAACAATGGGCTCAGGGGTTGATGTTTTTAAAGGAGCCCAGGTCAAAGTTGTACTCATTGGATTCTCATCTGAGACAGCCTGAACAGTCACCTTGTTTACTATAAAGTGTGTAATTACAGTAGCTTTGGCTTGGCTCAATCACAGATAAAATCTAGGAAGCGTACCACTCCATAGTAAAAATGAGTGGGAGAGGGCAAAATTCAGTGTCTCGGTGGATGTCATGGAAAAGAGGGTTTACTAACCTTGGTCACCACCTCTGGCTGCAACACTCCACACCAAGCTCCATAATCCCGACACCTCAACTTTCACATCGGGAACACAAAAGTCTGAGGAGGTTCTAGATGGGTGTGGAGTGGCTAGAAGGGGTGATGGCCAAAGTCCACCAACACTCAGTTTCAGCATCTGATACATTTAAGAATGTAAATCAGAGTGAGTTAAATTTAAAAATGGGCAAACATTAATTAACTTATAAATTAATATTTGGAGCTATGTCCTCAATTGTACATTATGTATTTTCCACTTTTTCACAGCTTATATGTTGTTGTATAACTGATTTTTTGAAGAAAAAAAAAGTACATTCGTATTTGTACAGTTTGCAGTATAAACCTACTGTATGCTGTATATACATGGTTGTAAATGCTACTGTTATAAAACATATTTACAGTTCAAAGCTTAAATTCTAAGTATGGTAGAAAGTAGAAAACAATGAAAAATATTTGCCAAGATGAAATATTGGGCTTTCTTCCCCAGAAAATCAGACACAACTGATGTGACATTTTTATATTCCATTAATCTGACCCTAGAATCACGTAGATGACAAGATGATAAAGGATCACAATTTCAAAAGGCACAAACAGGTAGCTGTAAGGCAATCCATAAAATGTGAAAGGGCTCAAGGATGAACTGGCTGATTAAACTTTGTTAATATAAATTTCAGTGGTGCAGGATTTTAGAGTAAGTATTCAAAAGGAAGGAAAACAGTGCAAAATCCAATCCCTGCTTACCAGTAATTATGCTTGAAAAATATCTCCTCCCCACCCCAAGCATGTAATATCTTCTAAACTTACTAGTAAAAAAGGCCTGCCCATTAAATAACGGGCTCTAGGCCAAAGGTCATGACCCAGATGCATGCTCGCACAGCCGCAATCTACATACGCGCGCATGCCCACAACTGCTGCCCGAAAGTCCGCCCGCAAGCCAGGCACAATGGTCGCACGGACACAGGGACACAGGAGGACGTGAGGACAGAGAGATTATTATATAGGATGGGGTTTTTTGTGTGTATATGAGATTTGAATGTAATGGTGAAGGTCATTTTATTGCTTAAAGGAGTCATCAGGCAAGTTAAAACATAGCTGATTTACTTACCTTGGGCTTCCTCCAGCCCCTTGAAGCTGTCTGCCCCACGTTGACAGCTCCGTTCACAGCTGACGGCCTGGGGTCCCTGCACGGTGCAGAAGCCGACCTCGAGGTCGTCCTTATTGTGCTGGTGTGAACCGCCGCTGTCAATCAAGCTCACGTTGTCCACAGCGCACTGTGCAGCTGCAGAACTACTGCACCTGTGCAGTATGCCGTGGACACCGTGAGCTTGATTGACAGCAGCGCTTGCACAGGCGCAGTAGCGGAGGTTGGCCTCTGCACAACGAGCGAACCCTGAGCTGGTGGCTGCAATTAGAGATGCGGCGTGGGACATGTCAGCTGCAAGGGGCTGGATGAAGCCCTGGGTAAGTAAATAAATCAGCTACCGTATGTTTTATTATGCCTGATGACTCTTTTAAACATTGATTGGGAAAGGCCATTCTTTAAAACATGAAGCAGCTGTAAGCTGCTAGGAGGAGGCAGGCTTAGTGGTACAAGAGCAAGACTGAATTGACATAATACTACATGGTACACTACAAAAATAGCAGCTGTAGTGGTTTAGAAGGATAGAAAAAGGAGCAATGCATGAATACAGCTGGCCAAGTGGTAGAGATGGATCTGGAGGAGAAGACTTAACAATCCCCCCCCCCCCCCAGAAAATAATGATGGAAAAGTGAACCTAGATAACAGATGTCCCCCATTTATATCTACTTTGGACAGACACTCTTGATGGCCTCAGAAAGTGATAATAAAGAATTGCGATATGAACAGATTGGATCCTCATCTATCGAGGATGTTTCCAAAGAGGCCCAGATTTGTATATAACAAAGGAAAAAACCTTGGTTGGCTATAGCTTTAATTTAAAAGTATATATTGCAAACCTGTAACTGCCCACTAATATTACCTTTTACAATGCCCCCTCACTCACAATTTATGACAAAGGGCAACCATGCATAGAAAACAGGCTCATTTTTACTATGATATTTCAATAAGGGCAGAACACTTTTCCAACTAATAAAGGTTGAGTTCTGGGTACTTTATATTGCTACAGGAGAAGTATTCACCCACAGGTTTAGGTTAGGCTCAGTTATTATAGGGCTAACAGTTAGTATTGGGCCAGGCTACTGGCAGGTTTTTCTATTCAGCATGGCTACCTACAGGGTCTTTACCATTGTTTCAAGAGGAAATATCGCGAAAATCTTAAAATTTAAACACATTCAAATAAGAAGTACATTTCTCCCAGAGTAAAATGAGCCATAAATTACTTTTCTCCCATGTTGCTGTCACTTACAGTAGGTAGTAGAAATTTGACATTTGGGCCAGTCCATCTCTTCATGGGGAATTCTCAGCATGGTGTTTATTCTTTATAAAGACATTCCCTGAAAATGATTAATACAAAGATGCTGGCCAGCCTCTCTGCTCACCGTACGCTATTTTGACAGTTGGACAGAGCAACTGCCATTCACTAAGTGCTTTTAAAAATAAAGAAAACCCTGAGAACCCCCCTATGAGAAGATGGGCTAGTCCAAAATCTGTCAGATTTCTACTACTTACTGTAAATGACAGCAATATAGGAGAAAAGTAATTTATGGCTCATTTTACTCTTGGACAATTGTACTTCTTATTTGTATATGATTTAAATTTTAAGATTTTCGTGACAGTTCCTCATTAAGTCTGTGACAGTACTGATTTGCATACCTCCTGTTCTTATTATTTTGCACTTTATATCACTAGACGACACGATTGCACAACATGTTGTCTACTGTTTGTTGGAGATGCCTGCAAGTTGCTTAGGATAATGTTAGGCATCTAGGAGACAAAGGCTTAAGGTTAGATACAAGGCTAGGCCTTAGGTTATTTGGAGGGGAGACAGCTGCTGTTAGTATTAGGCTGGATTCACACTGTGCACCTTATAATGTGTGTGAACTGCAATGGACACTGCATGTGTTATGCCTTACACATTCATTCAAAGCCTGCATGCAGCGAGTTAGAATAATGCAGACTTGTGAACAGGCCCATAGAATTATTTGGACAGTGAGTTAACATGTAGAACTATTCTGCAACCCCCATGGATGTTATTGACAAGTGCAGAGAGTTATGTTAGGGTTAGACAGAGAAAGGTGGGGTGACGGGAAGGGAGGGTAGAGGGGGAGTGGCAGCAGAGGTCAGTAAAGAACTTAATATAGGAATACTTACACCGCTATTCTGCATCTAGACAACACAAAAAATACATGTATGCCAATGGTGGACCCGGCATACTGCATCAAGTGGATTATTAAATAAAATATGTCAGAGAACCAGGTGAAAATGCTAAGTTAAAAATAAGTAAACAATCTGTTTAAAACTTTACATACACTGAACGAAAAACCACTTAAACGTATGAAATAAATAAGGAAATAATCGTGTGCCCTGCAGAGGAAAGGAGGGAGATGAAACAGACTACAATAAAGAAGCAAACCAACTGCTAAGAGATAAGGCGACATGCAGCGGTTCTTAAGATCAGACACATTTTTAGCAATATAACCTTAAACCAAATTCATTGCTAGATAAGGCTTGGCATGTGAACATCTGGAACATCAGAAAATTTTACTTGTCAAGTATCCAATATGATATATTTGCTTCTGCTTTTTCAAGATACTGAACATTCTGTTTTTGTCCTCCCGGCAGACTTGTAATAGTGATAAGTATTAGTTTTATTACCTGTAATCTGTCTAAATATGTGTATTTCTATTCTGTTTGGTGACTATCCATAGTGTCTTTACAGAAAATTGCTGAATATTTATGTTTAGTATTATACAGTGTAAATCACCTACTTTTATACTTTAGTAAAGCATCAGTGGAGACTGAACAGGCATTCCTGCCAGTACTCTGGAGCTGCTCACTTACAGTAGTGTGATTGTATAACTGGTCTTCCTAACAGGAAGCGGCAAGTGGGAGGAATTAGTCAAACAGAAAAATATGGCACCCCAGGCGTCTCCAAAGACATATGCTCCTATAGTAAAAGTGCCATATTCTTACGATCTGATAACAATGATCAAATTGGTTGAAATTAGAGGGTGTTGATGTTGCCGATTGACAATTAATGATCGTTGTATTGATCGGTTTCCCTGCCAGTGTTTGATACATTTTTGGATTGATTTCACCTGATGTGATCAAATTGTTTTTTACATTTTCATTCCATTTATGGGTGTGATAAATGACTTCTGATCTTTTCCTTAACCTCCTGAGCGATAATCCCGAGCTGAGCTCAGGGTATATCGTGCAGGAGGATTTCTCAGGCCCTGGTGGGCCGATTTGCATAATTTTTTTTGTTACACGCAGCTAGCACTTTGCTAGCTGCGTGTAACTTCCGATCGCCGCCGCTCGCCGCCGATCCGCCGCCGCTCGCCGTGCAGTCCCCCCCCCCCCTCCCCGACCCCTTGCGCAGCCTGGCCAATCAGTGCCAGGCAGCGCTGAGGGGTGGATCTGGACTCCCTCCGACGTCACGACGTTCATGACGTCGGTGACGTCATCCCGCCCCGTCACCATGGCGACCGGGGAAGCCCAGCAGGAAATCCCGTTCTGAACGGGATTTCCTGCTTACTCTGATCGCCGAAGGCGATCGGAGTGGGTGGGGGGATGCCGCTGCGCTGCGGCTATCATGTAGCGAGCCCTGGGCTCGCTACATGATTTAAAAAATAAAAAATTTAAAAAAATAGTGCTGTGCCACCTCCTGGGCGATATAATTGTATCGCCCAGAGGGTTAAGAACTGTATTATTGGATTGGAAAGTCAAATGGAACAGAAAATTGTACCGTTAATGGACACCCTAATGAATAGTCCTGTAAATCGGTGAGACGATGAGTTTAAGGGAATGACTGAAATTTTACAACAGATTTCTGGGTAAGCAAAAAACCTATGACACAAACAAACAAAATACACCTATAACCTCATACTGTGGCACAGATTGAATGGTTGTCCAGGGCCCCCTTGAATCTAGGTATATCTTATAAAAGGAGTTAAGGACTTTTTCCAAAATCATAGCCAAGCTCATCTCTTTCTGGTATTTGGTCTCAGCCTATCCATTCAGTAATTTCAAGAAAAGCAATTTCACAAAGTAGAATTTAACTCAGAACTTCTACTCTGAAAGATTAGCCACAGCATGATAACCCTTATGGGAAAAAAAATTCATTACAATTTTTGGAAATCCTAAATAGAAGCAAGTTTTACTAGACTACACGTTTGCAGGGAACACTAAAAGAGTTAAGCCTCAGTGTTTACTGTAAGCCAGAGCTGCCTTGGCAAAGCTCTCCTGTAGTCTATTCACAGTTTCTAATAAGTGATAATTGTACAATACAATAATACAAAACAATAACATTTGTAAAGTGATTTTTCCCCATAGGACTCAAAGTGCATAGATATGTCTCAGATTAATACGAGATTGCAGGCTGGACTGCAGTACAGAGGAAATAGTTAAGTGTTCATAAATGCCAGAATAAACAGGTGGCTTTTTAGTTTGGACTTAAACGCTTCCAGGGATAGAGATGTTATGATTGGGTGAGGCAGGGAGTTCCAAAGTGTAGGGGCAGCATGATAGAAGGCTCTGTCTCCAAAGGTTCTGAGGCCGACTCTGGGGGTGACCAAGTTATTAGATTCTTTTAACCAAAGATTGCGGGGGGTGTGATGCAGTTGCAACTAATCCTTCAGTTATTCGGGGCCCACACAGTGCAAGGATTTGAATGTCAACCAACCAATCTCAAACAGAACTCTCCATTTTATCGGTAGCCAGTGGAGTGAGCGAAGGGCTGGCACTATGTGGAAATGGCAGGGTTGGCTCACTAACAGCCCTGCAGTGGCATTCTGTACTAATTGCAGGTGGTGCAGGTCTTTGTTTGGAAGGCCTGTATAGAGAACATTGCAGTAGTCTAGCTGTGATGTGATGAAGGCATGAACCACTGGAGGTATGAGGTGTTTAATTTTTGCAATGCTCCCTAGGTGAAAGAAGGATTTGATTCCTTAGGTGAAATAAGAGAAAGAAGAGATTTGATTCCTGATGCCTAATTCCCTATCAATCAGTGCACCCAGGCTACACACACAAAGTCTGAGTTGTACAGTGCTGGATATTAGTTAAGGTTACAGACAATATTTAGGGGTGACATACAGCAATAAGACAATACAGGAATACATGCAAACCAGATCACACAGCACAGTGTGAGTACAAGGTAATGCTTAGTCAGTCACTAGATGAGAGCATCGAGATCAGGCAAGTTGAGTTCACTCAAGAGTTCACTCAGATCCGTAGGATGGGTGTACAGTAATGGAGGTGCGTGAATAGGTAGGAGACACAAGGAGGATGACCCCGCCAAAGGCTTACAATCTAGGTGGAGAGGTAGGGACACGAAAGGTAAGGGACCAGAGTTCAGCTATGGGTTTAGAGCACCAGTGAGGATAGGCGTTTTGAGGGCCTTCTTGAAGATGTTGAAGGAGGGTGCAACTTTAATGAGGAGGTAGGGGGCTCCATAGTGTTGCAGCAGCTCTTGAGAAGTTCTGGAGGTGTGCATGGGACTGGGTGATGCGGGGGGTTCAGGTGAAATTCATTGGAGGAGCAGGGTGAGTGGCTAGGTATGTACTTCTGAGTAAGATCAGTAATATAGGTTGGGAAGGTTTTGTGGACAGATTTGTAGGCCAGACACAATATCTTGAATCTGATTCTGGACTGGATAGGAAGCCAGTGGAGGGATTCACAGAGAGGAGCCGCCCTGGTGGAGCGATGGGAGGAATGGATCATTCTGGCTGCCGCATTACTGGGGCAATTCGGGTCATAGGGAGACCAGACAGAAGGGCATTGCAGTAGTCAAGACAGGAAATTATGAGGGTATGGATGAGGAGTTCAAATAAACATAGACCTTTATTGGCATACATGTATTATCGCTGTCCGGTCACTTTGATGCAGGGTAAGCTGAATGACAGCTCACCCTGCTGCCGCTCAAATTCCGGGTGCCGTTAAATATTAAATACTATTCCCCCTCTGAGTCGTGGCAACCCGGAGGGAGAAGTAATTTGGGGTCCAGCGTTTGCCGTTACCCCAATTACACCACTGCGTGGCCATAGACATAATAACATATGTCTACGGTGGCGTCCAGGTTGGGTGCAGGGCAGAGAAGAGCGTGCACCTAAATGACCTGCTTCACTTTATTACTGTATGTTAAAATACAATGGATTCACTTTTAATGTAGATTTCTTCATTACCGTCTGTACTGTGCTCTGTACAGGGTCACACAGGTTGATCACACTATATAAATAAATTAAATAATAAATTACGAAAGTCTACTTTTATTACAAGCTCAAGGCGAAAAGTATTTCAATTTGTCCTACTTTCATCTTCTTTGTAGTCAGTTGCAAAATAGTACTATTTAGATTCTGCTCCCCTGACTGGTTTCACACTGCATCATTGTAAGTAAAGGAAATTAAAGCAAAAAGTATACACCTTTACTTAATGTGAACAGTAAAAATTTAATTTTAAAAAAGCCAAACTAGTAACTTCTCCACTCACCACTTTACAGTAGCATTGTTGTATAATGAGTTCTAAGCCGTTCTGCTTGATCATAATTCATTAAAACATGAGTGTGTTATGCAGCCAAGGATTATAGATGATCTGTTTTATTTCATTGATTCTTTGTCAGCAAGGGGCAATAAACTGCATCACTTTCTGAGCTACAAATTAATGATCACAGGGAAAAGGTAAACAATGTGTCAGCAACACCAGACAAATGAGTCCAAATTTAGACAAAAAATGTAATTTATACATTTTGGTAGTCTTGGATTTATGTTCACTGACCAACACAACTAACACTATAAGGCATGAAAATAAAATTGTGAAGGCAGAATTTAGATTTAGATTTAATTTTTAGCAGAGAGCTCTCTGCAGACCACCTAATATTAAAGTGTATTTGAACTTTCCTTCACAAAGATGAATTGACACATTTGTATTCACATCCGAGTTTCCTTTCAGTGTGTGTTTAATCCTTCCACTATAGACTTAGGCATGGTCTATGAAATACTAATATTGCTGATTTGCTTCAAATTTGAGAGTACATTTGGACATTTTTTGAGTTGGACACTAGGTGGTGCTGCTAGTAAAGAAATATTGGGAATTTACTGACATTTTACTATGCAGTTACCCGGCACCCATTCTCACTTGAACCCTCCCCTCCTAGTGCTCAAAAGTAACCTACCCCTCCTATTTCATAACATTCACTCCAGGCCCAAATAAACACTAGTTGTAGCTGATCGTCTACAATGGTGTTTCTTAACCTGGGGTTCTTGAACACCTGGGGGTACATTGGAACCTGTCAGCGGGTCCCCCAGGTGCAGTGCCCAGCGCGGCTGCGGGACTCTCTCAGCAAATCTGGCAGAAGGGCTATGGGAAAATGGCGTCTGAAGCCCAGCACTGGAATCTATTTGTGTCTCTAGTGCCTGGCTCCAGCCGCCATTTTTCTGTAGCCCTGCTCTTCTGTAAGCATAACAAGCCAGAGCTACGAAATGCAAAACACATTTTTAGGGGCAACTAGTGCCTAATTGTATGTCTTTTTTGTGAGGGAAATTCTAACAATTATGTGTATTTCTCGGTCAACCACTGTCTAATTATGTGTCGGCTTATGAAAAACATAGTCGGTACATAGGCTCTGGGATAACCCGCAAAGGGTTGCATGTGCTGAAAAGGTTGAGAACCACTGGTCTCCAACCATTATTTCCTATGTAGTAGCTGCTCAGCTACTATCAGCATCGGGCGCCCAACTCACCGCTTGGTTGCCTGGTTACCAATAAATAAACTAACACAGGTGTCTACTAGGTAGGCGCCTGCTGATCCCCACCTCCAAATGACCTGATCCGCAAATGTTATGCTACTGTATCTGATTCTTCCATTTCTAAGCTACATACATTTACATAAATATTGCATAAAATGTGCATCAACTAGGAACCATTAGCATCTTTCTGACCTATAGTGACTAACTCAGTGCTCTTTGATGTCATAAGATGTCATAAGATTGTCTAAATGCTTAAAAGCAAACTAATGTCAGGAAAGCTGGAGATGCAGAAATAAACTTAGAACATCCTTTGTGCAGGTAAGATAAGTTTCAGAATTTCCAGAAAGCATGTTGGCAGCTCCCATGAAACAGAAACAATGGAAGCTGCAGCTTTAGCCAGCAACCTGATTTTCATTCTCACATTTATCAGAGATGCCGGTATCTTTACTGCTGGCAAGGTGAATCACCGAGAAATGTGTTGTTTTTCCCCTCTGAGAGTGCTCTAGGGTAGAAATGGCCCGAACGGTTCGAACGTGAACTTGTTCGCGCGAACAACACGAGTTCACTTTCGCATCGAATCACGAACTTTGTGCGAGTTCGACCCGCCCCCTATACTACATCATTGGGCTAAACTTTGACCCTCTACATCACAGTCAGCAGACACATGGCAGCAAATCAGGCTGCACGCCCTCCTGGACTACTTCACCCCCCCCCCCTCCCCTTATAAAAGGCAGCAGCATCGGCCATTTTCTCACTCTGTCTGCTGCTGATATTAGTGAGAGAAGGGAGAGACATTGGAGAGATAGGGAAAGCGATAGTTAGGAGGTCTGTTAGCTTGCTCCTTACTGATATTTATTGCTGAAAAGCACCCCAAAACAGCTCTTTTGAGAGCTAATGTTCTTGTGATGTGTTTTTTTGTTGTTGTGGCCCACTGACACTGCATATACAGCCCTATCTGTCGCAGCTGGCCCTTGCTAATTGCTGTACTGTGCCAGGCCCAGCACATTCAGTGCCAACCTTTTCACTGCACCTGTGTGACTGCTGCACATTGTATTATAATACCAGTCACTGCATACCTTTCACTGCACCTGTGTGACTGCACATTGTTATTCCAGCAGTCACTGCATACCTTTCACTGCATCTGTATGACCGCACGCTGTTTTATATAACGGTCACTGCATACCTTTTCACTGCACCTGTGTGACTGCACATTGCATTATACCACCAGCAGTCACTGCATACCTTTCACTGCATCTGTGTGACAGCACACTGTTTTATATACCAGCAGTCAGTGCATACCTTTCACTGCACATGTGTGACTGCACATTGCATTATACCAGTCAGTGCATACCTTTCACTTGAATGGATGGCAGACTTGCCTTCCATAACAGATTCGCGTTATAGGATTTCAAGTGTATTCGTCTCATCATTATACAGCAGTCAGTGTATACCTTTCACTGCATCTGTGTGACTGCACATTGTATTATACCAGCACTGACGTATACTTTTCACTGCATTTGTGTGACTGCACATTGTATTGGTCAAGTCAGTGCATACCTTTCACTTCATCCCCCTCAATATGGACAAAACAACAGGCAAAGGCAGAGCCAGAGGCAGGCCACCCGGCAGGTCTGTTCGAGGTCATGCTGACATGATTTTGTGCAGTCTGGACCAAAGTACAGTGTTCAGAAGGCAAGTGCCATCAACTCCCAAGATTGTCAGGAGGTAGTTGACTATTTAACACAGCACACCTCCTCTTCCTCAGCTTCCGCATGGAAGCGTGACATATCTTCCTCCTCCTGCTCTGATTCTGGCACCCCACTTAACACTCAGGCGGCAGCGTAGGGACAAATGCCTTACGAAGGCACATGATGAAAAAGCACAAACTGCAAAGGGATGACCACCTAAGGGAAAAGCAGCACACAAAAGCAAAGCCACACACCACAGTGGAAGATACCAGGCCGCAATTATTTCTCAAAAAAGGCGATACCCAAACTGTACCGTGATGTTGAAAGGCAAGTGGTGTCATCTCCGGCACACAGCGTTGGGTCAAGGGTCCATCTGACCACGGATGCCTGGTCTGCAAAGCACGGTCACTCCTGCCCGCAGACTAAGTCAGTCCCCACACACAACATCTCTGTCTGCACGCCGTGTGACTGCCTGCCACAAGACTAAGTCAGTCCCCACACAGCATATGTGCCGGCAGGCCGCTTGACAGCCTTCTCCGCCACCACCAACAGGGTCAGGACTCCAAGTGGGTTCCTGAATTTTTAAGGCCGCTGTTAGTAGCAGCCGCTAACAAAATCAATAACATTTTTTTCTGGTGCGTTTACATGCCCCCCTAATTTTTCTGGCTGCACTGCGGCTGCAACAACAAAACATAAGGCATGTACATGTGTCAATTCCCCTTCGTGATCGTTACCTTGCCGCGGTGAAGGGGCTTGCAAATCACAATGAGGCAATGACTGGCTATATGAGTGTGTTGGGGGGCACACCTGACCCAAGATAATAAGGTCATTGCTTCATTGTGGACAGACCAAATTCTACCAGCTGGACACTCAGTCACTGTTGTTCTGTCATTGACCTACCTCAGCCCAACCATATGGGCTTGAAAACCGCCATCACCTGCACTCTCGCCATGGTGCACACCAGTCCAGCATGGCCATCACTACATAAACAGCTGTTTGTGGTGCGTTACACAGTGAGTTTGGTCTGTCAGTGTGAAGCAGTACTCTAATTACACTACCTGATTGATATATACACATGCAAGATGTTTTAAAGCACTTTATGCCTCCAGTTAAGCAATGCAATGTGATTTCTGCCCTTAAAACCCTGCTGTGCATCAAATCCGTAATTTTTCACGGGACTGTATTCTTCTCTGCCATGCCCCCCTCCAGGTGTTAGACCCCTTGAAACATCTTTTCCATCACTTCTGTGGCCAAAATTAGTGTTTGTAGTTTTGAAAGTTTGCCTGCCCATTGAAGTCTATTGCGGTTCGCGATGTTCGTCGGTTCGCAACCTTTTTCGCATTCCAGGTTCGCATTCCAGGTTCACGAACCTAAAATCAGAGGTTCGAGCCATCTCTACTCTGGGGGAGATGGCTGCATGACATCATTGGCAGCCTAGGCTAAACATCACTGGGTGTTGGGTTCCACTTTTAGTAAAATCCTGTTTAGGATTATTTGTATGGGTACAACTGTTCATTTCATCATATTTTTTTCCATTTTAGGTTGACTTTGGCTTTGTTTACATCTAAAATTGAAATTGCTGAAGCCAGCGATTATTGATTTTTTGCGCATATTTCCCCCCTCCCGGCTATCACTTGTATGTTGCGATTTTGTGTAAAGCGCTTTTCAAAGCTCTTTTGCAGAGCAATTTTTTTCTAGCTTCCTGATGCAAGTCAGGAAGTGAACTCTTTGACCCAGAAGATGTATTTATTCTTAAAAACGCTAATGCAACTGCCGGATAAAGCAATTTGTGAGCGCTTTGCGCTTTTCCTATACCATCCATTGTAGCAAAATCGCCCCGAAAATGGTACATGCAGCTCTTTGCTGAGCAGGAAAGTGGACAAAACATGCTGATATGTACTGTCCCATAAGGATCCATTGCACTAGCGATTTCAGGGCATTTTTAAAAATCGCCGGCTTTACAAAAAAATGCAAAAGGCTCTAGGTGTGAATGAGCCCTTTAAAGGGGAACTTCAGCTGAAACAAACATACTGTCATTAAGTTACATTAGTTATGTTAATTAAAATAGATGGGTAAGATAATCTTTTACCCACCCTGTTTTAAAAGAACAGGCAAATGTGTGTGATTTCATGGGGGCAGCCATCTTTTTGGTTGAAATGAGGTGACAGGGAGCATGAGACACAGTTCCAACTGTCCTGTGTCCTGATCACCCCTCCCAGCTGCATGCACTAGGCTTCAAGTCTCAAATAAAAAAAAAATCTGCACCAAAACAGCAGAACGAGAACAAAAACATCAGAAATCCTGTCATGCTTTGCACAGCATCAGGGGAAAAATGCCCGGGCAGTTTTCTTCTGTGCAGCTAAAAATGAGGCTTGGGTAAGAAAAACAACGTTCTGATGCTGTGAAACTGTTAAAGAAACAACAAGCCTTTTCAGTGCTACTGAGTAGATTTTTGGTCTGGAGGTTCAGTTTAAGTTTTAATTAGCAGCAAGGGAAAGCAACTCAGGCTGAATTTACTTTTGCCCAAAGTTCAGCTTTAAATCTACACATAAGGTTTTCCTGAACGTTAACCCCAA
Organism: Hyperolius riggenbachi; assembly: GCF_040937935.1. Classification (NCBI taxonomy): domain Eukaryota; kingdom Metazoa; phylum Chordata; class Amphibia; order Anura; family Hyperoliidae; genus Hyperolius; species Hyperolius riggenbachi. The sequence continues at coordinate 559,873,383 of NC_090646.1, forward strand.
AAGTATGTTTAACGGGGAACTGAAGAGAGAGGTATATGAAGGCTGCCATGTTTATTTCCTTTTAAGCAATACCAGTTGCCTGGCAGCCCTGCTGATCCTCTGCCTCTAATACTATTATCCATAGCCCCTGAACAAGCATGCAGCAGATCAGGTGTTTCAGACTTTAAAGTCAGATCTGACAAGACTAGCTGCATGCTTGTTTCTGGTGTTATTCGGATACTACTGCAGAGAAATAGACCAGCAGGGCTGCCAGGCAACTGGTATTGCTTAAAAGGAAATAAACATGGCAGCCTCCATAAACCTCTTACTTCAGTTCCCCTTTAACACAGCTCATCTGTTTTTTTAGAGTTTAAAAGTCAATTTAAACAAACATAAATTCTTAAAAACATTATTTAAATGTTTACTACTCTCTGATTGCGGTTGCTGGCTTGGAGATGCAAAGTGAGATTTTGCTGGATTGTTTAGACAAATCATTTAAAGAAATGTAATTTTCTGCTGGTAAGGAAACAAATCATTAAACTTTCCACTGGGTTAATGAAGGTCTCGAAATGCAGGAGTGTTGATTTCAGCAGATTATCAAACTGATTTACAGACAATTCTAATTAAAAATGTAAACTAAGATATCAGCGCTGTGGGGTTCTGGCAAGAATGACACAGATCTCAAGGGCAATATCCCTGGAAAAGGCAAAAGCATAAGCCAGCAGGGAGAATACACAGGGAGATCATTTTATGGCGAATCATTACAAAGAGCACGGTGTTATTTATAGATTATTAAAATGGGAACTGCAGTGAAAAAAAGTTAAATCAGCATGTTAAAGCACTGAATGACATATTTTATATTAAAAAGCTGCATATGGTGATCATTAAAAATTGCAACAGCAGGGTTGTTTTTTACTTATAAATGTATAAAAGGTGGATATATAGCTTTATATATTTAAACTGTATTTTTTGGTATAGAGTAGCAGTATAAAGCAGTGGCTTGGGAGTAGTGTTGGGCGAACAGTGTTCGCCACTGTTCGGGTTCTGCAGAACATCACCCTGTTCGGGTGATGTTCGGGTTCGGCCGAACACCTGATGGTGTTCGGCCAAACTGTTCGGCCATATGGCCGAACTAAGAGCGCATGGCCGAACGTTACCCGAACGTTCGGCTAGCGCTGTGATTGGCCGAACGGGTCACGTGTAGTGTTGGGCGAACATCTAGATGTTCGGGTTCGGGCCGAACATGGCCGAACTCCGAACATAATGGAAGTCAATGGGGACCCGAACTTTTGTGCTTTGTAAAGCCTCCTTACATGCTACATACCCCAAATTTACAGGGTATGTGCACCTTGGGAGTGGGTACAAGAGGAAAAAAAATTTAGCAAAAAGAGCTTATAGTTTTTGAGAAAATCGATTTTAAAGTTTCAAAGGGAAAACTGTCTTTTAAAATGCGGGAAATGTCTGTTTTCTTTGCACAGGTAACATGCTTTTTGTCGGCATGCAGTCATAAATGTAATACATATAAGAGGTTCCAGGAAAAGGGACCGGTAACGCTAACCCAGCAGCAGCACACGTGATGGAACAAGAGGAGGGTGGCGCAGGAGGAGAAGGCCACGCTTTGAGACACAACAACCCAGGCCTTGCATGAGGACAAGAAGCGTGCGGATAGCAATTTGCATTTTGTCGCCATGCAGTCATAAATGTAATACAGATGAGAGGTTCAATAAACAGGGACCGGAAACGCTAACCCATCACAGATGTTCATTGTTCATGTTACTTGGTTGGGGTCCGGGAGTGTTGCGTAGTCGTTTCCAATCCAGGATTGATTCATTTTAATTTGAGTCAGACGGTCTGCATTTTCTGTGGAGAGGCGGATACGCCGCCGATCTGTGACGATGCCTCCGGCAGCACTGAAACAGCGTTCCGACATAACGCTGGCTGCCGGGCAAGCCAGCACCTCTATTGCGTACATTGCCAGTTTGTGCCAGGTGTCTAGCTTCGATACCCAATAGTTGAAGGGTGCAGATGGATTGTTCAACACAGCTACGCCATCTGACATGTAGTCCTTGACCATCTTCTCCAGGCGATCGGTGTTGGAGGTGGATCTGCACGCTTGCTGTTCTGTGTGCTGCTGCATGGGTGTCAGAAAATTTTCCCACTCCAAGGACACTGCCGATACCATTCCCTTTTGGGCACTAGCTGCGGCTTGTGTTGTTTGCTGCCCTCCTGGTCGTCCTGGGTTTGCGGAAGTCAGTCTGTCGGCTTACAACTGGCTAGAGGAGGGGGAGGATGTCAATCTCCTCTCTAAAGTCTCCACAAGGGCCTGCTGGTATTCTTCCATTTTGACCTGTCTGGCTCTTTCTTCAAGCAGTTTTGGAACATTGTGTTTGTACCGTGGATCCAGAAGGGTATAAACCCAGTAATTGGTGTTGTCCAGAATGCGCACAATGCGTGGGTCGTGTTCAATGCAGTCCTAGGCCGAAGAGGTCATAGCCTAGGGTCACAAAACCTGTTTATTGGGCAATTTCAATGGTGGCGAGTCTGACGTACATAAATCGCAGCAATAGCCGTTAGCAACGTCTGAATCTCACGAAATGTCTCATGCAGGTAGAAGACATATTGTTAGACTTGGGCTCCAAAGATGGGTTCCCTACATCTCTGCAAACCAGAGTTACAGGGCTCCAAATTTGGTAAAATCCCCCATAGGCTTTCATTGGGCCTCCTATTTACAGTTCCAAAATCTCACATCTTTTCAAAGGGCAATTACTCAGCAGTGGCAAATTTTCTAGCATTGTAGGGACCCTTAGGGGGAACATGACTGGTGAGTTTCGGGCCCCTAGGCCGAAGAGGTCATAGCCTAGGGTCACAAAAACCTGTTTATTGGGGCTATTTCAATGGTAGTGATGGTGACGTACATAAATCGCAGCAATGGCCGTTAGCAAAGTCTGAATCTCACGAAATGTCTCATGCAGGTAGAAGACATATTGTTAGACTTGGATTCCAAAGATGGGGTCCCTACATCTCTGCAAACCAGAGTTACAGGGGTCAAAAATTGGTAAAATCCCCCATAGGATTTCATTGGCTCCCTATTTCACTTTCCAAAATCTCACATCTTTTCAAAGGGCAATGGCTCAGCAGTACCAAATTTTCTAGCATTGTAGGGACCCTTACAGGGAACATGACTGGTGAGTTTCGGGCCCCTAGGCCGAAGAGGTCATAGCCTAGGGTCACAAAAACCTGTTTATTGGGGCTATTTCAATGGTAGTGATGGTGACGTACATAAATCGCAGCAATGGCCGTTAGCAAAGTCTGAATCTCACGAAATGTCTCATGCAGGTAGAAGACATATTGTTAGACTTGGATTCCAAAGATGGGGTCCCTACATCTCTGCAAACCAGAGTTACAGGGGTCCAAAATTGGTAAAATCCCCCATAGGATTTCATTGGCTCCCTATTTCACTTTCCAAAATCTCACATCTTTTCAAAGGGCAATGGCTCAGCAGTACCAAATTTTCTAGCATTGTAGGGACCCTTAGGGGGAACATGACTGGTGAGTTTCGGGCCCCTAGGCCGAAGAGGTCATAGCCTAGGGTCACAAAAACCTGTTTATTGGGGCTATTTCAATGGTAGTGATGGTGACGTACATAAATCTCAGCCATGGCCGTTAGCAACGTCTGAATCTCACGAAATGTCTCATGCAGGTAGAAGACATATTGTTAGACTTGGATTCCAAAGATGGGGTCCCTACATCTCTGCAAACCAGAGTTACAGGGGTCCAAAATTGGTAAAATCCCCCATAGGATTTCATTGCCTCCCTATTTCACTTTCCAAAATCTCACATCTTTTCAAAGGGCAATGGCTCAGCAGTACCAAATTTTCTAGCATTGTAGGGACCCTTAGGGGGATCATGACTGGTGAGTTTCGGGCCCCTAGGCCGAAGAGGTCATAGCCTAGGGTCACAAAAACCTGTTTATTGGGGCTATTTCAATGGTAGTGATGGTGACGTACATAAATCGCAGCAATGGCCGTTAGCAAAGTCTGAATCTCACGAAATGTCTCATGCAGGTAGAAGACATATTGTTAGACTTGGATTCCAAAGATGGGGTCCCTACATCTCTGCAAACCAGAGTTACAGGGGTCCAAAATTGGTAAAATCCCCCATAGGATTTCATTGGCTCCCTATTTCACTTTCCAAAATCTCACATCTTTTCAAAGGGCAATGGCTCAGCAGTACCAAATTTTCTAGCATTGTAGGGACCCTTAGGGGGATCATGACTGGTGAGTTTCGGGCCCCTAGGCCGAAGAGGTCATAGCCTAGGGTCACAAAAACCTGTTTATTGGGGCTATTTCAATGGTAGTGATGGTGACGTACATAAATCGCAGCAATGGCCGTTAGCAAAGTCTGAATCTCACGAAATGTCTCATGCAGGTAGAAGACATATTGTTAGACTTGGATTCCAAAGATGGGGTCCCTACATCTCTGCAAACCAGAGTTACAGGGGTCCAAAATTGGTAAAATCCCCTATAGGATTTCATTGGCTCCCTATTTCACTTTCCAAAATCTCACATCTTTTCAAAGGCCAATGGCTCAGCAGTACCAAATTTTCTAGCATTGTAGGGACCCTTAGGGGGAACATGACTGGTGAGTTTCGGGCCCCTAGGCCGAAGAGGTCATAGCCTAGGGTCACAAAAACCTGTTTATTGGGGCTATTTCAATGGTAGTGATGGTGACGTACATAAATCGCAGCAATGGCCGTTAGCAAAGTCTGAATCTCACGAAATGTCTCATGCAGGTAGAAGACATATTGTTAGACTTGGATTCCAAAGATGGGGTCCCTACATCTCTGCAAACCAGAGTTACAGGGGTCCAAAATTGGTAAAATCCCCCATAGGATTTCATTGGCTCCCTATTTCACTTTCCAAAATCTCACATCTTTTCAAAGGGCAATGGCTCAGCAGTACCAAATTTTCTAGCATTGTAGGGACCCTTAGGGGGAACATGACTGGTGAGTTTCGGGCCCCTAGGCCAAAGAGGTCATAGCCTAGGGTCACAAAAACCTGTTTATTGGGGCTATTTCAATGGTAGTGATGGTGACGTACATAAATCGCACCAATGGCCGTTAGCAAAGTCTGAATCTCACGAAATGTCTCATGCAGGTAGAAGACATATTGTTAGACTTGGATTCCAAAGATGGGGTCCCTACATATCTGCAAACCAGAGTTACAGGGGTCCAAAATTGGTAAAATCCCCCATAGGATTTAATTGCCTCCCTATTTCACTTTCCAAAATCTCACATCTTTTCAAAGGGCAATGGCTCAGCAGTACCAAATTTTCTAGCATTGTAGGGACCCTTAGGGGGATCATGACTGGTGAGTTTTGCCACTGCTGAGCCATTGCCCTTTGAAATGGTGTGAGATTTTGGAACGGTAAATAGGAGGCCCAATGAAAGCCTATGGGGGATTTTACCAATTTTGGACCCCTGTAACTCTGGTTTGCAGAGATGTAGGGACCCCATCTTTGGAATCCAAGTCTAACAATATGTCTTCTACCTGCATGAGACATTTCGTGAGATTCAGACTTTGCTAACGGCCATTGCTGCGATTTATGTACGTCACCATCACTACCATTGAAATAGCCCCAATAAACAGGTTTTTGTGACCCTAGGCTATGACCTCTTCGGCCTAGGGGCCCGAAACTCACCAGTCATGTTCCCCCTAAGGGTCCCTACAATGCTAGAAAATTTGGTACTGCTGAGCCATTGCCCTTTGAAAAGATGTGAGATTTTGGAAAGTGAAGTAGGGAGCCAATGAAATCCTATGGGGGATTTTACCAATTTTGGACCCCTGTAACTCTGGTTTGCAGAGATGTAGGGACCCCATCTTTGGAATCCAAGTCTAACAATATGTCTTCTACCTGCATGAGACATTTCGTGAGATTCAGACTTTGCTAACGGCCATTGCTGCGATTTATGTACGTCACCATCACTACCATTGAAATAGCCCCAATAAACAGGTTTTTGTGACCCTAGGCTATGACCTCTTCGGCCTAGGGGCCCGAAACTCACCAGTCATGTTCCCCCTAAGGGTCCCTACAATGCTAGAAAATTTGGTACTGCTGAGCCATTGCCCTTTGAAAAGATGTGAGATTTTGGAAAGTGAAGTAGGGAGCCAATGAAATCCTATGGGGGATTTTACCAATTTTGGACCCCTGTAACTCTGGTTTGCAGAGATGTAGGGACCCCATCTTTGGAATCCAAGTCTAACAATATGTCTTCTACCTGCATGAGACATTTCGTGAGATTCAGACTTTGCTAACGGCCATTGCTGCGATTTATGTACGTCACCATCACTACCATTGAAATAGCCCCAATAAACAGGTTTTTGTGACCCTAGGCTATGACCTCTTCGGCCTAGGGGCCCGAAACTCACCAGTCATGTTCCCCCTAAGGGTCCCTACAATGCTAGAAAATTTGGTACTGCTGAGCCATTGCCCTTTGAAAAGATGTGAGATTTTGGAAAGTGAAATAGGGAGCCAATGAAATCCTATGGGGGATTTTACCAATTTTGGACCCCTGTAACTCTGGTTTGCAGAGATGTAGGGACCCCATCTTTGGAATCCAAGTCTAACAATATGTCTTCTACCTGCATGAGACATTTCGTGAGATTCAGACTTTGCTAACGGCCATTGGTGCGATTTATGTACGTCACCATCACTACCATTGAAATAGCCCCAATAAACAGGTTTTTGTGACCCTAGGCTATGACCTCTTCGGCCTAGGGGCCCGAAACTCACCAGTCATGTTCCCCCTAAGGGTCCCTACAATGCTAGAAAATTTGGTACTGCTGAGCCATTGCCCTTTGAAAAGATGTGAGATTTTGGAAAGTGAAATAGGGAGCCAATGAAATCCTATGGGGGATTTTACCAATTTTGGACCCCTGTAACTCTGGTTTGCAGAGATGTAGGGACCCCATCTTTGGAATCCAAGTCTAACAATATGTCTTCTACCTGCATGAGACATTTCGTGAGATTCAGACTTTGCTAACGGCCATTGCTGCGATTTATGTACGTCACCATCACTACCATTGAAATAGCCCCAATAAACAGGTTTTTGTGACCCTAGGCTATGACCTCTTCGGCCTAGGGGCCCGAAACTCACCAGTCATGTTCCCCCTAAGGGTCCCTACAATGCTAGAAAATTTGGTACTGCTGAGCCATTGCCCTTTGAAAAGATGTGAGATTTTGGAAAGTGAAATAGGGAGCCAATGAAATCCTATGGGGGATTTTACCAATTTTGGACCCCTGTAACTCTGGTTTGCAGAGATGTAGGGACCCCATCTTTGGAATCCAAGTCTAACAATATGTCTTCTACCTGCATGAGACATTTCGTGAGATTCAGACTTTGCTAACGGCCATTGGTGCGATTTATGTACGTCACCATCACTACCATTGAAATAGCCCCAATAAACAGGTTTTTGTGACCCTAGGCTATGACCTCTTCGGCCTAGGGGCCCGAAACTCACCAGTCATGTTCCCCCTAAGGGTCCCTACAATGCTAGAAAATTTGGTACTGCTGAGCCATTGCCCTTTGAAAAGATGTGAGATTTTGGAAAGTGAAATAGGGAGCCAATGAAATCCTATGGGGGATTTTACCAATTTTGGACCCCTGTAACTCTGGTTTGCAGAGATGTAGGGACCCCATCTTTGGAATCCAAGTCTAACAATATGTCTTCTACCTGCATGAGACATTTCGTGAGATTCAGACTTTGCTAACGGCCATTGCTGCGATTTATGTACGTCACCATCACTACCATTGAAATAGCCCCAATAAACAGGTTTTTGTGACCCTAGGCTATGACCTCTTCGGCCTAGGGGCCCGAAACTCACCAGTCATGTTCCCCCTAAGGGTCCCTACAATGCTAGAAAATTTGCCACTGCTGAGTAATTGCCCTTTGAAAAGATGTGAGATTTTGGAACTGTAAATAGGAGGCCCAATGAAAGCCTATGGGGGATTTTACCAAATTTGGAGCCCTGTAACTCTGGTTTGCAGAGATGTAGGGAACCCATCTTTGGAGCCCAAGTCTAACAATATGTCTTCTACCTGCATGAGACATTTCGTGAGATTCAGACGTTGCTAACGGCTATTGCTGCGATTTATGTACGTCAGACTCGCCACCATTGAAATTGCCCAATAAACAGGTTTTGTGACCCTAGGCTATGACCTCTTCGGCCTAGGACTGCATTGAACGCGACCCACGCATTGTGCGCATTCTGGACAACACCAATTACTGGGTTTATACCCTTCTGGATCCACGGTACAAACACAATGTTCCAAAACTGCTTGAAGAAAGAGCCAGACAGGTCAAAATGGAAGAATACCAGCAGGCCCTTGTGGAGACTTTAGAGAGGAGATTGACATCCTCCCCCTCCTCTAGCCAGTTGTAAGCCGACAGACTGACTTCCGCAAACCCAGGACGACCAGGAGGGCAGCAAACAACACAAGCCGCAGCTAGTGCCCAAAAGGGAATGGTATCGGCAGTGTCCTTGGAGTGGGAAAATTTTCTGACACCCATGCAGCAGCACACAGAACAGCAAGCGTGCAGATCCACCTCCAACACCGATCGCCTGGAGAAGATGGTCAAGGACTACATGTCAGATGGCGTAGCTGTGTTGAACAATCCATCTGCACCCTTCAACTATTGGGTATCGAAGCTAGACACCTGGCACAAACTGGCAATGTACGCAATAGAGGTGCTGGCTTGCCCGGCAGCCAGCGTTATGTCGGAACGCTGTTTCAGTGCTGCCGGAGGCATCGTCACAGATCGGCGGCGTATCCGCCTCTCCACAGAAAATGCAGACCGTCTGACTCAAATTAAAATGAATCAATCCTGGATTGGAAACGACTACGCAACACTCCCGGACCCCAACCAAGTAACATGAACAATGAACATCTGTGATGGGTTAGCGTTTCCGGTCCCTGTTTATTGAACCTCTCATCTGTATTACATTTATGACTGCATGGCGACAAAATGCAAATTGCTATCCGCACGCTTCTTGTCCTCATGCAAGGCCTGGGTTGTTGTGTCTCAAAGCGTGGCCTTCTCCTCCTCTTGTTCCATCACGTGTGCTGCTGCTGGGTTAGCGTTACCGGTCCCTTTTCCTGGAACCTCTTATATGTATTACATTTATGACTGCATGCCGACAAAAAGCATGTTACCTGTGCAAAGAAAACAGACATTTCCCGCATTTAAAAGACAGTTTTCCCTTTGAAACTTTAAAATCGATTTTCTCAAAAACTATAAGCTCTTTTTGCTAAAAAAAATTTTCCTCTTGTACCCACTCCCAAGGTGCACATACCCTGTAAATTTGGGGTATGTAGCATGTAAGGAGGCTTTACAAAGCACAAAAGTTCGGGTCCCCATTGACTTCCATTATGTTCGGAGTTCGGGTCGAACACCCGAACATCGCGGCCATGTTCGGCCTGTTCGGCCCGAACCCGAACATCTAGATGTTCGCCCAACACTACTTGGGAGACATAGTTATAGCATAATTGAGTTTTCTTGGTTTGGAAGCAGCAGGTCATCTCATTAAATTAATCACACTGGTTTTTATTTTTATTTTTAATATTTTTTGTTTTGTTTTATTGGGTTCTGTACTAAAACTCACCCTTTAAGTAGTTTTTTCTTTAAAACAAAATGAATATATGGATATATAACTTTATACAGTATATTTAAACAGCATTTTTGGTATAGAGTGATCGTATAACTCATTGGTTCTAGAGTCATAGTTATAGGATAATTGAGTTTTCTTGGTTTGGAAGCAGCCGGTCATCTCATTAAATGAATCACACTGTGATTTTTTTCATTTTGGTTTTATTGGGTTCAGTACTAAAACTCACCCTTTAAGTAGATGTTTCTTTAAAACAAAATCTGGAAATAGTTATTATTACAAATGAAATGTTTTTTTTTGTAAAGCCAGAGGCACAGAGTTCCTGGAACAGATTCTCCTACTACCTTTTTGTCTATGGAAGCGGGTTAAGGCCTCGTTCACATCTGCTGCGCTGAAAAACGTGTTAAAGCGCATGGTAAAAAACGCATGCGCTTGTGCGCGCTTTAGTCTGCGTTTCTGTGTGTTGCGCTGCGCTTCTTTAAAGCACGTTTTGCTTACTGTAGCAGCAGCAGTTGTCAATAAAACTTTGTTTTTGTATGTAAATGTATTTTTTTCTCCAATTAGGGGTAAAAAACGCATGCGCTTCTATGCGCTTGTACGCGCTTCTATGCGCTAAAAAAGCGGACCCATTCACTTGCATTGCTGTGCGCTTTCCAGCTCAACGCACAGAAATGCCTGCAACACTACGTTTCTGTAACGCTGCTCAGCGCAGCGCATAGATGTGAACCAGCTACATTTAGTTACATGGAAAAATCAATACCTTGCAGAACGCACAGGGCAGTGCGCTGTGGAAAGCGCACAGAAACGGCCCTGATGTGAACGAGGCCTAACCCAGCTTCCATAGACAAAAGGTAGTGTCACAACTTGAGGTTATTCATTTACTGTATACTGATCTTAGTGTCTTCAAGCAGGAGATAAGTCTGAATCTACCTCCTGATTGGTACCTCTGTTTACTGTTTTTCTGCTGATTTGATTTTTAAAGCTCCCTCTAGTGAATTGCTAGGCAAGGTTTGCACATATCTGAAAGGCCTATTTTTACTTATGTGCAATAAACATAATACTGCTCCATTCCGAAGTCAGGACATTAAAATAAAATATAGCTTAGACTTGATTAAATCAATGTACAGTTGAGTCTGTCTCTTTTCAGTTCAAGTTTACCAATAAACAAGCAGGCAAAGTTATTTAAAATGGTTTGTTGTTCAACTGTTTAAATTGACCCTCCTTGCGCACTGGTTGAATTAACAACAGAGTAGGGGCAAGTAATTTGTTAACCGCAAATGCTGAAATATAATCAAACAATATTTGTTGACATATTGGAATATTCTATAACATTTTGTTCCTCTTCTCTAATCTTTTTCTTTCTTCTCGCAAATTAAAATGATTTATATACACCCTCTCTAACATGTTTCTATTGAAAATAACATTAATTTCCAAAATATTATTCTTTTGTAATAAACAAATCTGTATTGTTTTTTTGTTTTATTTCCTCACAAAGGAATATGAGTCAAGGGAAAAAATAAAAATATTGTATTCCATTCAGTTTGTGCAGGGCTATCCATTAGTGTTGGGCGAACAGTGTTCGCCACTGTTCGGGTTCTGCAGAACATCACCCTGTTCGGGTGATGTTCGAGTTCGGCCGAACACCTGACGGTGCTCGGCCAAACCGTTCGGCCATATGGCCGAACTAAGAGCGCATGGCCGAACGTTCCCCGAACGTTCGGCTAGCGCTGTGATTGGCCGAACGGGTCACGTGGTTCGGACCCGAACGCGCTCTGATTGGCCGAACGGTCACGTGGTTCGGGTAAATAAATACCCGAACCACGTCATATCTCCGCCATTTGTCTGTGGGTTTAGCTTTGGGTAGGCAGGCAGGGTAGTTCGCGCTCCAGCCACGCTAGCCAGGGTCCCCCCTGTCATTGTGTCACTGCTGGGAACAGTAGTACACCGCTTGCTCAGCCACACTATATAGCATTCTGTTTACTGCCACTCTGTGTACCTCGCTCAGCCACACTATATAGCATTCTGTTTACTGCCACTCTGTGTCTGCTGGGAATAGTAGTACACCGCTTGCTCAGCCACACTATATAGCATTCTGTTTACTGCCACTCTGTGTACCTCGCTCAGCCACACTATATAGCATTCTGTTTACTGCCACTCTGTGTCTGCTGGGAATAGTGGTACACCGCTCGCTCAGCCACACTATATAGCATTCTGTTCACTGTTCTGTGTCTGCTTGGAATAGTGGTACACCGCTCGCTCAGCCACACTATATAGCATTCTGTTTACTGTTCTGTGTCTGCTGGGAATAGTGGTACACCGCTCGCTCAGCCACACTATATAGCATTCTGTTTACTGTTCTGTGTCTGCTGGGAATAGTGGTACACCGCTCGCTCAGCCACACTATATAGCATTCTGTGCACTGTTCTGTGTCTGCTGGGAATAGTGGTACACCGCTCGCTCAGCCACACTATATAGCATTCTGTTCACTGTTCTGTGTCTGCTGGGAATAGTGGTACACCGCTCGCTCAGCCACACTATATAGCATTCTGTTTACTGTTCTGTGTCTGCTGGGAATAGTGGTACACCGCTCGCTCATCCACACTATATAGCATTCTGTTCACTGTTCTGTGTCTGCTGGGAATAGTGGTACACCGCCCACTCAGCCACACTATATAGCATTCTGTTCACTGTTCTGTGTCTGCTGGGAATAGTGGTACACCGCTCGCTCAGCCACACTATATAGCATTCTGTTCACTGTTCTGTGTCTGCTGGGAACAGTAGTACACCGCTCGCTCAGCCAGAGTATATAGCATTGTGTTTACTGCCACTCTGTGTACACCGCTCAGCCAGACTATATACCATTGTTTACTGACACTCTGTGTACACCGCTCAGCCAGACTATATACCATTGTTTACTGACACTCTGTGTACACCGCTCAGCCAGACTATATACCATTGTTTACTGCCACTCTGATTCTGCTGGGAACAGTAGTACACCGCTCGCTCAGCCAGACTATATAGCATTGTGTTTACTGCCACTCTGTGTACACCGCTCAGCCAGACTATATACCATTGTTTACTGACACTCTGTGTACACCGCTCAGCCAGACTATATACCATTGTTTACTGAAACTCTGTGTACACCGCTCAGCCAGACTATATACCATTGTTTACTGCCACTCTGATTCTGCTGGGAACAGTAGTACACCGCTCGCTCAGCCAGACTATATACCATTGTTTACTGACACTATATAGCAGACTATATAGCATTGTGTGTACACCGCTCAGCCAGACTATATACCATTGTTTACTGACACTCTGTGTACACCGCTCAGCCAGACTATATACCATTGTTTACTGCCACTCTGATTCTGCTGGGAACAGTAGTACACCGCTCGCTCAGCCAGACTATATACCATTGTTTACTGACACTCTGTGTACACCGCTCAGCCAGACTATATACCATTGTTTACTGCCACTCTGATTCTGCTGGGAACAGTAGTACACCGCTCGCTCAGCCAGACTATATAGCATTGTGTTTACTGCCACTCTGTGTACACCGCTCAGCCAGACTATATACCATTGTTTACTGACACTCTGTGTACACCGCTCAGCCAGACTATATACCATTGTTTACTGAAACTCTGTGTACACCGCTCAGCCAGACTATATACCATTGTTTACTGCCACTCTGATTCTGCTGGGAACAGTAGTACACCGCTCGCTCAGCCAGACTATATACCATTGTTTACTGACACTATATAGCAGACTATATAGCATTGTGTGTACACCGCTCAGCCAGACTATATACCATTGTTTACTGACACTCTGTGTACACCGCTCAGCCAGACTATATACCATTGTTTACTGCCACTCTGATTCTGCTGGGAACAGTAGTACACCGCTCGCTCAGCCAGACTATATACCATTGTTTACTGACACTCTGTGTACACCGCTCAGCCAGACTATATACCATTGTTTACTGCCACTCTGATTCTGCTGGGAACAGTAGTACACCGCTCGCTCAGCCAGACTATATACCATTGTTTACTGACACTATATAGCAGACTATATAGCATTGTGTGTACACCGCTCAGCCAGACTATATACCATTGTTTACTGACACTCTGTGTACACCGCTCAGCCAGACTATATACCATTGTTTACTGCCACTCTGATTCTGCTGGGAACAGTAGTACACCGCTCGCTCAGCCAGACTATATACCATTGTTTACTGACACTCTGTGTACACCGCTCAGCCAGACTATATACCATTGTTTACTGCCACTCTGATTCTGCTGGGAACAGTAGTACACCGCTCGCTCAGCCAGACTATATACCATTGTTTACTGACACTCTGTGTACACCGCTCAGCCAGACTATATACCATTGTTTACTGCCACTCTGATTCTGCTGGGAACAGTAGTACACCGCTCGCTCAGCCAGACTATATAGCATTGTGTTTACTGCCACTCTGTGTACACCGCTCAGCCACACTATATAGCATTGCGTACTCTGCCAGTCAGTGTGTATATTGCTGGGATCAGTAATACTCCACTCACCGTCAACCACTATATGAGCTCAACATGAGTTCCCCAGAGACCTCCGCTGTGAGCAGCACTCCCAACAACAGCAACAGCCAACGCCCCACGCAAGCTATAACATCCACCCCAGCAGCCAGTGGTCAGCAGCAGCCCTCCCCGGAGGAGAACGTTGTGTCCATCAGTCCGTCGCCAGAGCGATTAATGAGGGCTGCCATTGAGGAGATGATGGGGCCTGATGTGGAGGAGGAGGTCTGGCTCAGGCCAGCATCCCAAGTTAATGTTGAGGACGATGAGGGGTCTGTGTCTGGGGATGTTGGGGTGGCAGAGGTGGTGGGTGGGTCAGACTCAGGAGAAGAGTTGTATGATGAGGATGATGATCGGGACCATCTGTATGTGCCTCAGAGTCCGACCCCGGAAAACATGTTGTATCGTGTGTTTAGGTACTAAAATCTGCGTTCCCTCCCAGTAGTGTTGGGCGAACAGTGTTTGCCACTGTTCGGGTTCTGCAGAACATCACCCTGTTCGGGGTGACTATATAGCAGACTATATAGCATTGTGTTTAATGCCACTCTGTGTACACGGCTCAGCCACACTATATAGCATTGTGTTTACTTCCACTCTGTGTCTGCTGGGAACAGTAGTACACCGCTCACCCGCCACTGTATAGCATTGTGCTCTGTGTCACTGCTGACAATAGTGGTACACCGCTCACCCACCACTGTATAGCATTTCTGTACTGCCACTGTACTGCTGCCAGTCAGCGTGTACTTTAAGGATAAGTGAAATGAGGAAGAAATCCGTTGAAAGAGGGAGGGGCAAGGGAAGAGGTGTTTCCCCTGACGGTTCACGTACAGGCCACAGGGGAGCACCCAAGAAAACCCACTCAATACTGCCCATGTTGTCCAGGACAACAACCCTCACAGATCCAAAAGAACAGGACCAGATAATTACTTGGATGACCTCTCAAGCGTCCAGCAGTGGGTTAAGCAGCACCAGCACATCACGCACGAGGTCCGAGTCCTCAGCCAGTTAAAGTCTGGGCTTTCTTTGAAGACTGCACTGAGGATGTTACCATGGCGATTTGCAAGGTGTGCAAGACCCGCCTGAGCAGGGGGAAAAGTATTAACAACCTCTCCACCACCAGCATGAGCCGCCACATTCTATCCAAACATCCCACTCTGTGGGCAAACGCGGCAGGACAGGGTACCACCAGCAACACTGCCTCCCTTGGGTTCACCAGACTCACCACCAGACCCGCCTCAGCAGCAGCAGTAGCCCAGCCATTGCGTGGTTCACAACATTCACAAACATCAGACGATGCTGACACTGTCACTTTCCGGACTAGTGCTCTTGAGGTCTCCCAGTGTTCATCAAACACAACAACCAACAGCCCTTCGGTGTGCAGCGCTACGGTTGAGTTGTCTGTCTCTGAGATGTTTGAGCACAAGAGGAAATTGCCAGCAAATGACCCCCGGGCCGTGGCAGTAACAGCCAGCCAGCATAGCCAAGCTTCTGGCCTGCGAAATGCTGCCATATCGAGTGGTGGAGACAAACAGCTTCAAGGGCATGATGTCAGTGGCCATCCCACGTTACGTTGTTCCCAGCCGCTACCACTTTGCGCGCTCTGCAGTGCCTGAGTTGCATGAGCACGTGGTCAGCTAAATAACCCGAAGCTTGAAGAATGCCGTTGCCTGCAAGGTTCACCTCACCACTGACACCTGGACGAGTTCGTTCGGCCAGGGTCGATACATCTCCCTTACCGCGCACTGGGTGAACCTTGTGGAGCCTGGCAGCGATTCCTCACCTGCTACGGCGCGGGTGTTGCCCACGCCGCAAACAGCTGGATAACAACAGCAGCACCTACCTCTCTGACTCCTTCTCCTCCAACGCATCTCAAAGCTGTACCTCATCCGGAAATGCTAACCCAGCACCAGCAGCAGTAGGATCGTGGAAGCAGTGCAGCACAGCTGTTGGCATGCGTCAGCAAGCGTTGCTGAAGCTGATCTGCCTTGGGGATAAGCAGCACACAGGGGAGGAAATTTGGAGGGGAATAAAGGAACAGACGGATTTGTGGCTGGCACCGCTGGACCTGAAACCGGGCATGAAGCTAGACACCTGGCACGAACTGGCAATGTACGCAATAGAGGTGCTGGCTTGCCCGGCAGCCAGCGTTATGTCGGAACGCTGTTTCAGTGCTGCCGGAGGCATCATCACAGATCGGCGTATCCGCCTCTCCACAGAAAATGCAGACCGTCTGACTCAAATTAAAATGAATCAATCCTGGATTGGAAACGACTACGCAACACTCCTGGACCCCAACCAAGTAACCTGACCGATGAACATCTGGGATGGTTTAGCGTTTCCGGTCCCTGTTTATTGAACCTCTCATCTGTATTACATTTATGACTGCATGGCGGCAAAAAGCATTGCTGCTATATCCGCACGCTTTTTGTCCTCATGCAAGGCCTGGGTTGTTGTGTCTCACAAAGCGTGGCCTTCTCCTCCTGCGCCTCCTCCTGTTCCATCACGTGTGCTGCTGCTGCTGCTGCTGCTGCTGGGTTACCGTTGCCGGTCCCTGTTTATGGAACCTCTTATCTTTATTACATTTATGACTACATGGCGGTACAAAGCATGCTATCCGCACGCTTTTTGTCCTCATGCAAGGCCTGGGTTGTTGTGTCTCACAAAGCGTGGCCTTCTCCTCCTGCGCCTCCTCCTGTTCCATCACGTGTGCTGCTGCTGCTGCTGCTGCTGCTGCTGCTGCTGGGTTACCGTTGCCGCGTGGTCCCTGTTTATTGAACCTCTTATCTTTATTACATTTATGACTACATGGCGGTACAAAGCATGCTATCCGCACGCTTTTTGTCCTCATGCAAGGCCTGGGTTGTTGTGTCTCACAAAGCGTGGCCTTCTCCTCCTGCGCCTCCTCCTGTTCCATCACGTGTGCTGCTGCTGCTGCTGCTGCTGGGTTAGCGTTGCCGCGTGGTCCCTGTTTATTGAACCTCTTATCTTTATTACATTTATGACTACATGGCGGTACAAAGCATGCTATCCGCACGCTTTTTGTCCTCATGCAAGGCCTGGGTTGTTGTGTCTCACAAAGCGTGGCCTTCTCCTCCTGCGCCTCCTCCTGTTCCATCACGTGTGCTGCTGCTGGGTTAGCGTTGCCGCGTGGTCCCTGTTTATTGAACCACTTATCTTTATTACATTTATGACTGCATGGTGGTACAAAGCATGCTATCCGCACGCTTCTTGTCCTCATGCAAGGCCTGGGTTGTTGTGTCTCAAAGCGTGGCCTTCTCCTCCTGCGCCACCCTCCTCCTGTTCCATCACGTGTGCTGCTGCTGGGTTAGCATTACCGGTCCCTTTTCCTGGAACCTCTTATATGTATTACATTTATGACTGCATGCCGACAAAAAGCATGTTACCTGTGCAAAGAAAACAGACATTTCCCGCATTTAAAAGACAGTTTTCCCTTTGAAACTTTAAAATCGATTTTCTCAAAAACTATAAGCTCTTTTTGCTAAATTTTTTTTTCCTCTTGTACCCACTCCCAAGGTGCACATACCCTGTAAATTTGGGGTATGTAGCATGTAAGGAGGCTTTACAAACCACAAAAGTTCGGGTCCCCATTGACTTCCATTATGTTCGGAGTTCGGGTCGAACACCCGAACATCGCGGCCATGTTCGGCCTGTTCGGCCCGAACCCGAACATCTAGATGTTCGCCCAACACTACTATCCATCTGTAAATAATGTTATGTTATGCTAGTGTTTACCAAATACTACTGTACAAATAACAGCTGTTTATCCACAGATGGTTTTGCTTAATCTAGAATTGATAAAACAACATTTAGAAAACTCATAACAAAACAAACACTGTAAGGGACAAGAGGTTAAACAATTAACACCGTGTATAGTGTTGATATTTTGTGTAAAGTAAGTCTGGCAGTTTATTTTTAATAATATAGATCAAGACAAAGACATGAGAAACATTTACATACTGTATAAAACTGAAGGTTTTGTTGCTTAAACATTTTTAGCAAAGAGAAATACATTTAAAGGTATATAAGTAGCTATACAGAAATTGCTATTATAAAATAACAGAATTCACTGAAAAATGAAGCTGGAGAGTGACAGAGAAGGCATTATATTATCAATACCTTTATCATTAAGGTTTCATTGAAAAATGGCCATATGTTTGCACAATCTTACCTTAACCCATTCAGGTTCCGTCGTTTTCACGTGAGAAATGTTCACTTCCCATTCATTAGCCTATAACTTTATCACTACTTATCACAATGCACTGATCAATATCTTGTTTTTTCCGCCACCAATTAGGCTTTCTTTGTGGGGTACATTTTGCTAAGAGCCACTTTACTGTAAATGCATTTTAACAGGAAGAATAAGAAAAAAATGGAAAAATGCATTATTTCTCAGTTTTCAGCCATTATAGTTTTAAAATAATACATGCCTCCATAATTAAAACTCACGTATTGTATATGCCCATATGTCCCAGTTATTACACCGTTAAAATTATGTCCCTATCACAATGTATGGCGACAATATTTTATTTGGAAATAAAGGTGCATTTTTTCCATTTTGCATCTATCACTATTTACAAGTTTAAAATAAAAAAAATATAGAAATATTTCATCTTTACATTGATATTTAAAAAGTTTAGACCCTTAGGTAAATATTTACATGTTTTTTTTTTTATTGTAATGGTTTTTTTTTTTTATACTAAAAATTTTATTAGGGTACTTTTGGGAGGGTGGGAGGTAAACAATAAATATATAATGTAAATGTGTGTTAATTCTGTTTTTTTTTTTTTTCAGGTGTAGTATTACTTTTTGGCCACAAGATGGCGGCCATGAGTTTGTTTACATGACGTCACTCTAAGCGTAGCACGCGCTTAGAGTGACTCATCGCAGAGGGAACGGCCAGAAAAGGCGCAGCTTCCGAGAGAAGCTGTCGCTTTTTCAGCGGGGATGAGGAATCAATGATCGGGCTCCGTAGCCCGATACATTGATTCCTTGGCTACCGAATCCGCGGCCGGGAGTGCGCGTGCACGGTAGCGCGCATGGTAGAAACTACGTCCAGGAACCAAAATAGGTTAATCTTCCGACCCACTGTAAGGGACTTACCTGAACGATCCCACGGTAAGGCTTCCCGCAGCGATAAACAAGCGCTCCGTCTTCTTCCTCCTCTGCGCGCGCAGCCCATAGCAACGCGGCGTCCTTCCCGACGGGGCTGCGCGCACCGCTTCAGGTCCTCTGCATCCTAACACTGTGCGGGGACGGACGTTCTGGAGTAAATGTCCGTCCTATTCCCTAAGGAAACATAAAAGTTAGTGTCAGCTGACAGTCTTAGTCACCTGACACATAGTTAGGATTTGTAATGTTGTGTCAGCTGATCTGTTAGTCAGCTGACACTCAGGCAGGGCTGCAGTTGAGTGATTGGTTTCTGTGTTGTGTGGCCGGCCACTGATTGTATGCTGTCAGTATTTAAACCTGCTGAGTGCAATCTGTCATTGCCCGTGATAGCTTTGGCTGTGTGCTTTTGCTGGTTGTGATTATTGTATTGGATTATCTGTGTATCGACCTTCTGCCTGGAAATTGACCACTCTCTGTCTGCCGCCTGTACCGACCTTTTGCCTGGAATCTGACTACTCTCTGTCTGCCGCCTGTACCGACTTTCTACCTGGAATCTGACTACTCTCTATCTGCCGCCTGCATTGACCTCGGATTGTCTGACCTTGATCTTGCCTGCTCCTAATGTACTTCGATACTTCTGATACTACGTGTATGACCTTGGCTTGTTACTGGACTTTCGCTATCTCTTGTTAGGTTCTGGTGAGTTACATAGTTCACTCTACATTCAGCTCCTATACCTTGCACCTACAAGACCTAGGTGTAACCAAAGTCAGGCAGGTGTTGCTCTAAACCTCCTGTTCAAGTGGGGACATGCCACATAGTGTGAAGAAGGTGGTGGTAGATTGGGGCATAGCAGCTGAGCTGTGAACTGATAACTTGCCAAGCCTGACACCCACCTTTACCAGGGAAAAGTGACTGGCCAGGTTGGCTTTTTTTCAAATAAATTACATTGTTTTCTTGTGAGATGTGGGCCCATATGCAATTAACTTTTTCTCCTGAGTTTTCTTCTAGGAGATAATTTTTCATTTTCGATTTAAAAACACTTTTTAGCACCTTGCAATGGAAAAAATAGCAAAAAGTAGGTGAAAAAGTACTTTCAAAATTAGGTTGAGTATTTGTTTTCTTGCTGGTGGTTTGAAAGGCATTTATTTACAAGTTGTGAAAATATCACCTTGGAGAAAATGGCCCCTTGTCAATAAAATCCCCCTAAAACCCCCAGCAAGCAAGTCAAAATAGTATTTTTTCACCTACTTTTTCAATTGCAAAGAGCTTAAAAAATATTATAAAAAGAAGATGAAAACTGTTTTCCTAGGAGAAAACGCAAAAGAAAAAGTTAATTGCATATGGGCCATGGGACCATAAGCAATTATTGTTTATCCTACTTCTTCCTCTAGGTGATATTTTCACACCTGTCAATGAAATGCATTTTAAACTATCAGAAAGCAAGAAAATATTCAAAATATTATTGATAGTACATTTTCCTACTTTTTGGTACTTTTTTAATTAAGTACTGAAAAGGTATTTTAAACAGAAGATGAAAAATTATCTCATAGGAGAAAACTCAGGAGAAAAAGTGAATTTCACATGGGCCATGGGCCCATATGCAATTCACTTTTTCACCTGAGTTATCTCCAAGTTGACATTTTCACACCTAGTCATCAAATCGCTTTTAAGCCACCAGCAAACAAAAAAATACTCAAAATAATTTTGATAGTACTTTTTCTTTACTTTTTGGTATTTTTTAGATTACAAAATGCTGAAAAGTTATTTTAAAAAGAAGTTGAAAAATTATAGTGAATTGCATATGGGCCATGGTCTCCTGACCTCCTCTTCTCTTGACCCCTCTCCATAGATGTACAAAGCTGATTGGGTTGGCTGAGATACTGTCCATACAAAAACTTGTTTTGAAAAAATAAAAGGTTGCTTGGGAAGCACGAGTCAAAAACAGTTTCTGGTATTTGCCACCAGACTTAACGTCAGTGCCCTTCAATAAGATTAGCCTGCAGCAAATATTCTCAAGCAGTGATTTTAGGTAATGTGCAAAGTAAACAAGTCAGTAAAAGTAAATAAATAAGAAAAACATAAACTGAAAGATAAAATAAGGAACATTCAATAAAAAAATGTTTGATACATTTCTGTAAATGTTATATCTACATCTTAAATGTAAACTAGTTTTGCTTTAAGTCTTTTGGTTAAAGATTAATTTCAGCAACAGAAATAACTATAGAAGCCCAGCCCTAACATTCAGAAGGGCTCCCAATCTTAAGAACATTTTGGCCCCGAGCCGACTACGCTCACACCCCACTGCCACTGCAAAAACACTGAAATTGAAACAACCAGGCTCCGCCCCTTGTCATAACCGCAGATGCCAAGCATGCCAATTTGTCTCAACCACTACTATCTTCAAATCTGCATCTACCAAAGTAGAATTTAAAATTAAAGACCCCATTACCTGTGATTCTTCATATGTCATTTACCTAATTTCTTGTCCCTGCCAGCTGCAATATGTAGGCCGCACCAAACAAAAAGTACGGAGTAGGGTTGGTCAGCACAAAATAAACATTCTAAACAACTTCCCATTACACAGCCTGTTGAGACACTTCACTACCATGCACAAAAGCAACCCAGATTTGTTCTGTATCACCCTAATCGAAACCAATAACCATGCACTCCCAGATGCCTTCGACAATTTGAAAAAATGCAAAATGTACTGGATCCAGTTACTAAATACCCTCACACCTAGCGGCCTCAACGAGCAGCTAGAAAAACTATATTAATGCACTCCGCTTTTTCCTTTTTTATGGACCTCTCTTTTATTTTTATGTTTATGTATATTTGTGGTGTTGTTTATATTCAATATGTCTTTTATTAATTAATTATTAATATAATTCTGGCTTTATACCCATTCCTTGCCATGTTTTCACTTTTTTTCCATTTTAGACCCATCCAACTTTTAGACCTTTTTAGATCATTTGAATTTTAGACTTTTTAAACTTTTAACCACTTGAGGACCACAGTCTTTCTACCCCTTAAGGACCGGCCACTTTTTTTCCATTCAGACCACTGCAGCTTTCACGGTTTATTGCTCGCTCATACAACCTACCACCTAAATGAATTTTGGCTCCTTTTCTTCTCACTAATAAAGCTTTCTTTTGGTGCTATTTGATTGCTCCTGCGATTTTTACTTTTTATTATATTCATCAAAAAAGACATGAATTTTGGCAAAAAAATGATTTTTTTTAACTTTCTGTGCTGACATTTTTCAAATAAAGTAAAATTTCTGTATACATGCAGCGCGAAAAATGTGGACAAACATGTTTTGGATAAAAAAAACCCATTCAGTGTATATTTATTGGTTTGGGTAAAAGTTATAGCGTTTACAAACTATGGTGCAAAAAGTGAATTTTCCCATTTTCAAGCATCTATGACTTTTCTGACCCCCTGTCATGTTTCATGAGGGGCTAGAATTCCAGGATAGTATAAATACCCCCCAAATGACCCCATTTTGGAAAGAAGACATCCCAAAGTATTCACTGAGAGGCATAGTGAGTTCATAGAAGATATTATTTTTTGTCACAAGTAAGCGGAAAATGACACTTTGTGACAAAAAAAAAAAAAAAGTTTCCATTTCTTCTAACTTGCAACAAAAAAAAATGAAATCTACCACGGACTCACCATGCCCCTCTCTGAATACCTTGAAGGGTCTACTTTCCAAAATGGGGTCATTTGTGGGGTGTGTTTACTGTCCTGACATTTTGGGGGGTGCTAAATTTTAAGCACCCCTGTAAAGCTTAAAGGTGCTCATTGGACTTTGGGCCCCTTAGCGCAGTTAGGCTGCAAAAAAAGTGCCACACATGTGGTATTGCCGTACTCAGGAGAATTAGTATAATGTGTTTTGGGGTGTATTTTTACACATACCCATGCTGGGTGGGAGAAATATCTCTGTAAATGACAATTTGTTAATTTTTTTTTACACACAATTGTCCATTTACAGAGATCTTTCTCCCACTCAGCATGGGTATGTGTAAAAATACACCCCAAAACACATTATACTACTTCTCCTGAGTACGGCGATACCACATGTGTGGCACTTTTTTGCACCCTAACTGCGCTAAAGGGCCCAAAGTTCAATGAGTACCTTTAGGATTTCACAGGTCATTTTGAGAAATTTCGTTTCAAGACTACTCCTCACGGTTTAGGGCCCCTAAAATGCCAGGGCAGTATAGGAACCCCACAAATGACCCCATTTTAGAAAGAAGACACCCCAAGGTATTCCGTTAGGAGTATGGTGAGTTCATAGAAGATTTTATTTTTTGTCACAAGTTAGTGGAAAATGACACTTTGTGAAAAAAAACAATAAAAATCAATTTTCCGCTAACTTTTGACAAAAAATAAAATCTTCTATGAACTTACCATACTCCTAACGGAATACCTTGGGGTGTCTTCTTTCTAAAATGGGGTCATTTGTGGGGTTCCTATACTGCCCTGGCATTTTAGGGGCCCTAAACCGTGAGGAGTAGTCTGGAAATCAAATTCCGCAAAATGACCTGTGAAATCCTAAAGATACTCATTGGACTTTGGGCCCTTTAGCGCAGTTAGGGTGCAAAAAAGTGCCACACATGTGGTATCGCCGTACTCGGGAGAAGTAGTACAATGTGTTTTGGGGTGTATTTTTACACATACCCATGCTGGGTGGGAGAAATAACTCTGTAAATGGACAATTGTGTGTAAAAAAATCAAAAGATTGTCATTTACAGAGATATTTCTCCCACCCAGCATGGGTATGTGTAAAAATACACCCCAAAACACATTATACTACTTCTCCCGAGTACGGCAATACCACATGTGTGGCACTTTTTTGCACCCTAACTGCGCTAAAGGGCCCAAAGTCCAATGAGTATCTTTAGGATTTCACAGGTCATTTTGCGGAATTTGATTTCCAGACTACTCCACACGGTTTAGGGCCCCTAAAATGCCAGGGCAGTATAGGAACCCCACAAATGACCCCATTTTAGAAAGAAGACACCCCAAGGTATTCCGTTAGGAGTATGGTGAGTTCATAGAAGATTTTATTTTTTGTCACAAGTTAGTGGAAAATGACACTTTGTGAAAAAAACAATAAAAATCAATTTTCCGCTAACTTTTGACAAAAAATAAAATCTTCTATGAACTTACCATACTCCTAACGGAATACCTTGGGGTGTCTTCTTTCTAAAATGGGGTCATTTGTGGGGTTCCTATACTGCCCTGGCATTTTAGGGGCCCTAAACCGTGAGGAGTAGTCTGGAAATCAAATTCCGCAAAATGACCTGTGAAATCCTAAAGATACTCATTGGACTTTGGGCCCTTTAGCGCAGTTAGGGTGCAAAAAAGTGCCACACATGTGGTATCGCCGTACTCGGGAGAAGTAGTACAATGTGTTTTGGGGTGTATTTTTACACATACCCATGCTGGGTGGGAGAAATAACTCTGTAAATGGACAATTGTGTGTAAAAAAATCAAAAGATTGTCATTTACAGAGATATTTCTCCCACCCAGCATGGGTATGTGTAAAAATACACCACAAAACACATTATACTACTTCTCCCGAGTACGGCAATACCACATGTGTGGCACTTTTTTGCACCCTAACTGCGCTAAAGGGCCCAAAGTCCAATGAGTATCTTTAGGATTTCACAGGTCATTTTGCGGAATTTGATTTCCAGACTACTCCACACGGTTTAGGGCCCCTAAAATGCCAGGGCAGTATAGGAACCCCACAAATGACCCCATTTTAGAAAGAAGACACCCCAAGGTATTCCGTTAGGAGTATGGTGAGTTCATAGAAGATTTTATTTTTTGTCACAAGTTAGTGGAAAATGACACTTTGTGAAAAAAACAATAAAAATCAATTTTCCGCTAACTTTTGACAAAAAATAAAATCTTCTATGAACTTACCATACTCCTAACGGAATACCTTGGGGTGTCTTCTTTCTAAAATGGGGTCATTTGTGGGGTTCCTATACTGCCCTGGCATTTTAGGGGCCCTAAACCGTGAGGAGTAGTCTGGAAATCAAATTCCGCAAAATGACCTGTGAAATCCTAAAGATACTCATTGGACTTTGGGCCCTTTAGCGCAGTTAGGGTGCAAAAAAGTGCCACACATGTGGTATCGCCGTACTCGGGAGAAGTAGTACAATGTGTTTTGGGGTGTATTTTTACACATACCCATGCTGGGTGGGAGAAATAACTCTGTAAATGGACAATTGTGTGTAAAAAAATCAAAAGATTGTCATTTACAGAGATATTTCTCCCACCCAGCATGGGTATGTGTAAAAATACACCACAAAACACATTATACTACTTCTCCCGAGTACGGCAATACCACATGTGTGGCACTTTTTTGCACCCTAACTGCGCTAAAGGGCCCAAAGTCCAATGAGTATCTTTAGGATTTCACAGGTCATTTTGCGGAATTTGATTTCCAGACTACTCCTCACGGTTTAGGGCCCCTAAAATGCCAGGGCAGTATAGGAACCCCACAAATGACCCCATTTTAGAAAGAAGACACCCCAAGGTATTCCGTTAGGAGTATGGTGAGTTCATAGAAGATTTTATTTTTTGTCACAAGTTAGTGGAAAATGACACTTTGTGAAAAAAAACAATAAAAATCAATTTTCCGCTAACTTTTGACAAAAAATAAAATCTTCTATGAACTTACCATACTCCTAACGGAATACCTTGGGGTGTCTTCTTTCTAAAATGGGGTCATTTGTGGGGTTCCTATACTGCCCTGGCATTTTAGGGGCCCTAAACCGTGAGGAGTAGTCTGGAAATCAAATTCCGCAAAATGACCTGTGAAATCCTAAAGATACTCATTGGACTTTGGGCCCTTTAGCGCAGTTAGGGTGCAAAAAAGTGCCACACATGTGGTATCGCCGTACTCGGGAGAAGTAGTACAATGTGTTTTGGGGTGTATTTTTGCACATAACCATGCTGGGTGGGAGAAATAACTCTGTAAATGGACAATTGTGTGTAAAAAAATCAAAAAAGATTGTCATTTACAGAGGTATTTCTCCCACCCAGCATGGGTATGTGTAAAAATACACCCCAAAACACATTGTACTACTTCTCCCGAGTACGGCGATACCACATGTGTGGCCCTTTTTGCACCCTAACTGCGCTAAGGGGCCCAGAGTCCAATGAGTACCTTTAGGCTTTACAGGGGTGCTCAAAATTTAGCACCCCGCCCACTTGCCAGGACAGTTAACAAACCCCACAAATGACCCCATTTTGGAAAGAATACACGCTAAGGTATGCCATGAGGGCCATGGTGAGTTCATAGAAAATTTTATTTTTTGTCACAAGTTAGCGGAAAATGACATTTTGTGAAAAAAAAAAAAAAAACACAAAACCACAATTTCTGCTAACTTGTGACAAAAAATAAAACATTCTATGAACTCACCATGCACCTCACGGAATACTTTGGGGTGTCCTCTTTCCAAAATGGCATCATTCGTGGGGTCTGTCCTGGCATTTTAGGGTCTCTGCAATCATTACATGTATGGCCAGTATTAGGAGTTTCTGCTATACTCCTTATATTGGGCATAAGGGTAATGCACTGTGGGCTGAAAGGAAAAATGAACGTCAAACAATCAATCAATGTGGATGAAAAAATATCTGCCAAAAAACTTTGGAAAAAAAAAAAAAAAAGAGGAGGAAGGCGTCTGCCAGGACATAGGAGCTGCCGCCCCAAAAATCCAAACCCACCAGCTCGTATGCCCTGGCAAACCTGATTTATCCATTCACACCGATCGATGTGGATGAACAAATCATTGCCAGAGTTCTTTTTTGATACAAAGTGTTTGCCAAAGCATATGAATCCCCAACACCACTCCTCGGCCCATATGCCTCGACAAACGTATCTTTTTGACTGCGGAGGAGAAATCTCGTCCTGCAGCGCTGCATGCACCGACTTGTGTGTAAGCTGACAGACGCGCAACGTTCTGTCAGGATGCACCATCAGTACTGCAGCTGGTTAGTCATTCGCTCGGTCCAGGTGGAAGGTTATTGGATGGAAAAAGAGAAAAAAAAACCCAAAAAACAAGCAAGCAGCAAAGCAATTACTTCATTAACATTAATAACCTTTGAACTTTTTTAATAAAAAACTTAACATTGCAAACCAAACATTAACTTCTTTGCTTACCTGTTTTTTGTTTTTTTTTAACTTACCTCCCGAGGACAAACCTCTCCTCCCCCATGGAACAATGTGCGAAGTGCAAATTGCACAGAGTTGTGGCGAAATACATTACGCAATTTGTCCCAAGTGAAAGGAGAGGTTTCTGGCAGCCCTGTGTATTAGGGTCTCTGGAAACCCGATGTTTGGTTTCACACTGCATATTGACATATCCGGTGGGTCGAGCCCGCCGCACCGTATCGTCCAAAACAGACCTTCAGGCAATACCACAAGAGTAGCATTCGGCCTAGTAATGAACTGCGGTGCCATAGACTAACATGACTTCCGCGCCGATCGATATTGCCACAGAAGCCACGCAGTAACGTAGGCATGCACTAGCGTTAAGTCAAGCACTTCCGGCGTAGGGGGGGACCGCAAAGTGTGACTTTTGCTAGGCATTTTGCCCTAACGCATCGCAGCAGTGTGAAATAGCACTGAGAGACCCTTGTGTGCCTACCGCTGTGTGTGGAGTTCCCTACTCTCTAATAGTGTACCTGCTCGTGGTACCTCTCAAAACACTCCCCTAGGCATAGGCCAGGCTGGTCAGGACAGGTGGGACAATAAACAGTGGTGTCACGCCTTATTCCAGCCCTGCTGCAGACACGACAGCGTTTTCTTCGGATTCGTTGACCTGGGGTAGTCGGAATTGGATAGGCGTAATGCCTTCCATGCAGCCGGCTAGTTGCATCTTGGGGTTGGGCCACGGCACCTCCTGGATACAGGAGTTCCATCACGATCTGTTTATTAAATTGAATAAACGAGCCAGTTCTCCCAGCCTTACTGTAGAGAACAAAGCTGTTGTAAATTGCCAATTGAATGAGGTAAAAAGACACTTTTTTATACCAGCGTCTTGTTTTTCGGGCAACTAAATAGGGCGCTAACCTCTGGTCATTGAAGTCCACCCCTCCCATGTTAGTATTATACTCGTGGACGACAAGGGGTTTTTCAATGACCTTAGTTCGCCGTTGAATTTCAACTGTCGTGTCTGCGTGAATGGTGGACAGGAAGTAAACCTCCCTCTTGTCCTTCCATTTCACCGCGAGCAGGTTGTCAGCACACAAGGCGGCCCTCTGCCCCCGTTGAAGTCTGGTGGTAATGAGCCGTTGGGGGAAGCCCCGGCGACTAGGCCGCACGGTGCCACAGCATCGGATTTTTTCTATTTTTAAGTGCTGAAAGAGGGCCACACTTGTGTAATAATTGTCCACAAAAAGATGGTACCCCTTCTGGAACAAGGGTGACACCAAGTCCCACACAACCTTTCCACTGCTCCCCAGGTATTCAGGGCATCCGACCGGCTCCAATTTTGAGTCTTTTCCCTCATAGACCCTAAAATAAGATGTATAGCCTGTGGCCCTTTCACAGAGCTTATACAGTTTCACCCCATACCGGGCGCGCTTGTTTGGGATGTACTGTTTGATGCGAAGGCGCCCGGTAAAGCGTATGCTGGACTCGTCTACGCAGATGTCCTGGTCAGGGGTATAAGCATCTGCAAATCTGGATGACAGGTGGTCTATGAGGGGTCGAATTTTGTGGAGCCGGTCAAAAGCAGGGTGGTCACTTCGATGACAGGTTTCGTTGTCATTGAAGTGCAGGAAGAGCAGGATGTTCTCAAATCGTGTCCTGGACATGGCAGCAGAGTACAGGGGAACATGATGTGCTGGGTCCGTAGACCAATAAGACCGCAACACATTCTGCTTTACTAGTCCCGTGTGAAGGAGAAGGCCCCAAAAAATGTTCATTTCGGAAACTTGGACTGGTTTCCACCGAAAAGGCTGGGCAAGGTACTTTTCCGGATTGGCGGTTACATATTGTGTGGCCTTACGGTTGGTCTCTGCCACAATTAAGTCCAAGAGATCCTGGGTGAAGAACAGATAGAAAAAGTCTAGGGCCGATCCTAGATTATCTGTCTCCACCTGGACTCCAGACTGGGCGGTGAAAGGGGGAAGTACGGGTGCGGCGGAATCAGGGGATTGCCAATTTGGGTTTGCCAGCACCTCTGGTAAATTAGGGGTAGTACGGGCCCGTCTTCTTGGTGGCTGCGACTGGGATCTTACTGCACGTGCCACCGAACCAGTTTCAACTTCCATGCTGGTGCTCGCCACTTCACCAGGGTCTACGGAAGTACTGGTGCTAGGTCCAGGAGATGTTGTGCTGCTGGTGCCTGCCCCACCATGAAATCTCAGACCAGCACGAACACCACTCTGCTGCCCTTGAGGCTGATCCTGCGCCACCTGCGGTCCAACAACATGGGGTGTGGTACGCCTGGCTTTAGCCGGGACCTCAACCTCGTCATCACTATCGGTCAGTGAGCCACTGCTCAATTCAGGTTCAAACTCTGACCCGGAAGATTCGTCGAATGAGGCGTCCCAATCGTCCTCATCCGACTGGGCCATGTACCTGAGAACCTCATCATCGGAATACCCCTTTCTTGCCATGGTGGGCTGCTAAATTTAGGGGGTATTCCTCTGAGACTACGCAGAAAAAAGAGCACCTACCTAGCAAAAGGGAGTATTTGAGAGGTAGAAAGCTGTGCTCACTGAGTTTTGATAAAAAAAAATCAAAACTGAGGTTTACAGTGCCACAGCTATTGTACAGTGTTTTTTGCAGTGATCAGAAAAAAAATTCTGTCACTGCGGTGGGGCGGGCTGAACGCAAGTGCAGGCGAACGATCAGGCCTGATCGGGCAAACACTGCGTTTTTTTTTGTGGATCCTAGTGACCCTAATAGATCTGACTGCGATCAGTAATGATCACTTACAGATACTATATAGTACCAATGTTGATTAGCGACAGTGATGACGCTAATTAGTGACTGTGGTGCAGTGGGCTGAGCACTAACTGACACTTACAAAGGGGCCTAGCTAACTGGCCTAACTGCTAACACTAGTGATACTAAAAAAGTGACAGTTTTCACTGTTTTTAGATCACTTGGATAGTGACAGGGGGGTGGTGGCGAGTGGGGAATCGGAGGCAATCAGAAACAATCACAGGACAATCAAAGGCAATCACAGGGCAATCGCAGGCCAATCACAGGGCACTCAATTCCCGGGACAATCAAAGTCAATCACAGGGCAATCAAACCAATCACGACACAATCAAAGCCGATCACAGGCCAATCAAAGCAAATCACAGGCCAATCACAGGCCAATCACAGGGCAATCAAACCAATCACGACACAATCAAAGCCGATCACAGGCCAATCACAGGGCAATCACAGGGCAATCACAGGGCAATCAAAGCCGATCACGGGACAATCAAAGCCGATCATGGGACAATCAAAGCCGATCACGGGACAATCAAAGACGATCACAGGCCAATCAAAGGGCAATCACAGGGCAATCACGGGACAATCAAAAAAAATCACGGGACAATCAAATACAATTACAGCACAATAAAATTGAATGTCAGCACAATGAAATTGAATGTCAGCACAATCAAATACAATTGCAGCACAATCAAATACAATGCACTGGGAAGGTGATTGGGGGGGGGGGGGGGGGGGCTGAGGGCGATCTAAGGGTGTGGGGGGTTGATTAGGTGCCCGCACGGGGCAGACTGGGTCCTGATCTGGTGGGTGGCAGACACAGGGGGTGACGATAGGAGATCAGTGAGGGATTACAGGGGAGAATAGATGTAAACAATGCACTGGGGAGGTTATCAGGAGGGGGGGGTCTGAGGGCAATCTGAGGGTCTGGGTGGGTGATCAGGTGCCCCCAAGGGACAGTTTAGGGTCTGCGCTGATGGGTGGTGGTGACAAGGGGTGATAGACAGGTGATAGACAGGTGATCAGTGGGTAAGACAGCTATATAGCTGTATACAGCATACAGGGGGGTGGTCTGGGAGGGGGGTCTGGGGGGGATCTGAGGGTAGGGGGGGTGATCAGGGGACCCTAGGAGGCAGTTAGGGACCTAACCTAGGGGATAGCGTCCCTAGATAGTGACAGGGAGTGATTGATGGGTTTTTAGGTGGGTGGTGGGGTGCAGATGCTGGTGTGCTGGGGTGGTCAGGGGGGTTCTGAGGGCTGGGGTGGGCGATCGGGGGGTCTGTGTGGGTGAAAATGTGTTGTGTTACACTTAGCTGCAAGGCTGCCGTCCTCTCTGATGGTCGCACGACGAGTGACCATCAGCGGAGGAGGCAGCCAGTATAATACACTTTGTTACAATAACAAAGTGTATTATACTCCTCTGATTGGCCGGATCGCCGCATTTGAAACCCGCCGGCGCTGCTAATTGGCCGGCGGGTTTCCGTGCAGAGTGGGCGGAGCCTATTGCCGGCGGCGATCGCGTCATTGATGACGCGATCGCCGCACAGCCACCGCTGATGCCGCCCCCGCCGATGGGCGTATTGCGGTCGTTTGGGCCCGGTCTTTGCCGCCGCCCATCGGCTGGGGGCGGTCCTCAAGTGGTTAAACCACCCAGTCTCAAACTGTATATATGGGTCTATACCCAACAATCCTTCACAGTGTATAAATCATTCATTTGCCATTTTGCACAGCGTTTGAGTTATTTTTATAATTACTATTGAATGTACTCATTTACTAATTTTATTGGTCTAATGGTCTTATGTTATATGTTTTACACTATTCATAATTTCTATCTCGTTTATTACTCGTGAACTATTATGTCTATTAATTATTTTTATCACCACATCGATTTTTAATGTTATATCTACTTTTATGTTGATTTTTCCTTTATAACCTTTATATTTTTTATACTCAAAATGAGGTATCTCCCAAAATAGGCATAAAACAGCCATGATTAATCCCCCTCTCAACATGCTGCCTGTCCTAACTAACATACTGGCAGGTTATATACATTTTGTTGGGGAGATTTTGCCCGGTGTCTCCTGCTGGGTGAGTGCTGGCTTGCTGAGCAGGCAGAGCCGGGATTCGAACCCAGGTCTCCTGTGTCAGAGACGGAGCCCTTGACCAGTGCACTATCCAGCCATTACAACATCAGACATGCAAATCCTGCCCTCACCAGTTCTTACCATGGGGACTGCATTAGACATGTGGGTGATGTCATACACAAAGCGACGGCCCGCACTGATGATGCACACCCACACTCTCCCTCCCATTGGCTAATTACCCCCTAATAGGGGATTAACACAGTATAAGAGGCCTCATTCCAACATTGCCAGGTACAGAGGTGCCAGGCTATGTACCGGACTGCATTGGGTGAGTCTTTTGATTACTTTATTTAACCCCTTTTTAACCACTTGTTCAATTACTGAATTTTTTGTATGTAGGAAGACTCTTTATCCACACACATTACAGGTCCCTATGTTTGCACATGTAAGACCACTTAACTATATGCATATGAGATTGCTTCTTTTACTAGCCCACACATTGATGCCCCACCCAACCCCCCCCCCCCCCCATCTTTTTTTGTAGTTTCTTTCCTATATATATGTGTATGCAGCAATGTGAGCATGCATATACACATATATATATATTTAATTCAAAGCCCGTTTTATGAAAATATTCTAAGTATAATTTTTTTATATCTCGGCTGTCTGTATGAGTACCTAGCATACTGTCTTCTGTCAACAGTTATATGCTCCTATTTATTTCCTGAGGAAGTGGGATATACCCGTGAAACGCGTTTGTTCGGAGTATGTAAATAAACTAATTTTTGCTTAAAATGGCATTTTTTGTGTCTGTTTTAGAGGGGTAAGTCCACCGCTACCTACTTCATTTTATCCATTTTAAAGAAATATTGTTTTTATCCTGTTGGTGCCTCTGTACTACTATTGCAGTTGTTTCCACCCCTGGTGGAGGGGAATTCTTCCTTTTTCCTGATGTCCAGAGAGAGACTTCTTAATCCTGAGTGGGGACAGGTCTAATCTCCTCACCTGCCTTCATAGTGGTTACCTGGACAGTAACCCTTGTTTGTGAGTATAACCAACCTATACTTACCTTCCATACCCAATTTACAGTACATACAACACTATACTGGGCTCTCTGCATCTTCCCTTATAACTATAGAAGCCTGTTTTGGCTCAGACCTGATCCTGAGACATTAGCGATTTGAGAGTGCAAGCCAATTAGTCACAATGCTGCTGAGATACTTCATTGTGAGGTGAGTATGGCTACTTTTTTTTAGAACCACATGGCCATATCAATAAGAATAAGTACATTATGCATGTATAGATATGTTTTATAAATGGAGACTTCAAATTCTAACTAGCTAGCATCTGGATTTATGTCCTTGGTCTGCCACCCCTGTCACAGGTAAGTGTGGCTTTTTTTCTTGTTACAAATTTAGGTCTGTCAATAAATTCATGGTCATTCATGGCATTTTGTGTTATAAAATTTCCCTGAGGCTGTGCTGCTACTCTGAAGGGCAAAAAGAGGTAGCAGAACATAACGATCAATACAATACTAATGTGCTTATCCCCATTGGATTTCTCCACTTGCCAGCTTTAAATATATTCTTTAAAAAAAAACCTAAGCCAATTTCTCTGTATTCTAAGTCAAACCTTGGCAACTACACAGTACCCAGCTTCTGTATGTTGTTTGGAAATGCCGCTCTTTCAATATCTGTAATTCATTTCAAAGCAATTATGTCTGAAACTATAGTGAGCCTTATTGCTTTTATGACAGACAGTTGTTATTATTGCCCTTTCAAGTAATGTGATTTTCTACCTTTGATTAATTTTCCGGGATTCTGTCACATACAAGTGCTTTTATCTCTTCAAAGTTTCATATTGCTCTATTTCATATCTGATCTCCATAGATGAACTTTGATATGTATATCTGAACAAACATGACCTCATCCGCACCATCAGGCTGGAGCCAGTAAGTATGATCTGTATTAATCAATACATGGAATCCTCCGCTGCCTCTTACCATGTTAGCCGCCCAATGCGGGTGGCAAAAAATGAAATAAATAATAAGAATAAATGTAATGCAAATGGAAATTTTTTACTGTTTTCCATTTTGGTTAAGTACACCGAATGTGTCAGTTTCACGTAATACAATAAACAGGGCTGCTAATCAAAGACCATTACATATATGCTAGATTTAATAAACGTGTGGTACATAACAATTTTATTTGATTACAATAGTATTTTTTAAAATAAGCTCCAGAAGTGCCTTTTATTGACGTTAAGAAAAAACCCAAAAAACAATAAAGGTCCGTACACACGCCCAAACAAAAGCAGAAAACAGACAGTGAATGCAGTGGAAATTACCTTTACAGCAATGCCATTGGAAAGACTTGGGGCTTGATTCACAAAAGGGTGGTAACTGTTAGCATGCTGTGAAAAGTGTTTTGTGTGAAATTTCGTGTGCAAAAATTTGCGTTCGCATGATAACGCAATTTTTTTGCACGTTAATGGTCGTGTTTGCATGATAAATTCATGTTATTGCGCGAACACGAGTGTTAATGCGCAAAAAATTTGCATCAACTGCGTTTGCATGAAAATCGTTTTTTACACATGAAAACGTGCTAAAACACACAAAAAGCTGTGCTAACAGTTAGCACCGTCTTGTGAATCAAGCCCTTGTTGTTTCTGCACATCGATATTGCAAATGACCAACTCATTTAACCTCCTTGGTGGTAACCCTGAGTCAAGCTTGGGGTGAAAAGAATCCAGGAGCGGTAACCCCGAGCCTGACTCAGGGTAGCCGCCAGGAGGTATAGCGTCACAGGGAAGCATGTGCGGCATTTCAACTCACCACCCCTGGGGATCCAGACACTGGCAGCCATTCTTCTTCTGACCCTCTAGTTACCTCAGGTAAGATCGCCATTTGTCAGCAAGATGACAGACGGCGATCTCACTATGGGGTAGAGCGCCACTCGGAGGATTTAGGGAGAATTGCAGCACTGGATCCCAGGGAGCTGAGAAAGTGCAGGGCTGCTGCAGATCTCACTGTGGTATAATTTCTTCCTGCTTTTAGGATCTAAAAGCATTGAAAAAAACTTTTTTTCTGCTTTTAGACTCCAAAATCCAGAAATAATCATTAAGCCAGGGGGATAAATACTGCACGTTCAAGCAGAACACGCCAATACAATCCTATGGGCCTGTTCACAGTACTGCGTTGTAACTGATTGTATTATTCTAACTCGCTGCATGCAGGCTTTGAATTAAAGTCTGAAAAACAGGTCTGCACAACACTTCTAACAAAATGTAAAATTCTTAAATGTGCATGTAGCTTTGAGAGAACCTGATGCCAAAGCTCGGGTTCAGAAAAACACACTTACCTAAGGAGAGACAAGAGAGAAGCTTCGGGATCCTCCAGGGGCTTCCCACGATTTACTCCGCTTCTGCCTGGTACCCTCCAGCTGATCAAGGTTGCATTCCTTTTCTGGCATGACCACAACCACACCTGCGCATCAACACAGAGCCATTCGTGCACAAGTGGCTGTACTCATGCAGGTGCAGTACGGCCATGCTCATGCTTGAAGAAAAGCATGGCCCCAATCAGTTTACCCACAAGCCCTTGTCGCTAATCTTTGGAGGGTTCATGAGCGGCAACGGGAGACTGGAGAATACCAC
The DNA here is from genome assembly GCF_040937935.1 of Hyperolius riggenbachi. Classification (NCBI taxonomy): domain Eukaryota; kingdom Metazoa; phylum Chordata; class Amphibia; order Anura; family Hyperoliidae; genus Hyperolius; species Hyperolius riggenbachi. The sequence goes on from NC_090646.1 coordinate 559,909,442, forward strand.
ATTAGGATCCAGAGACTTCCCTCTTTATATCTTTATAGGCAAGTATACTTTAGTAAGAGGGCTTTTTGGTCCATTGTAGCGAGTGCTGTAATAACAGCGCAGGAGATTTGGGCGTAACCGGGGCCACCATAGACTGTAATAGGAATTACAGCTATAGCAGCGCACAGTGAGTAACTTCGGCGCCGTCAGAAGATGGAGCTGAAGTTACTTTTAAAACACTGTAATTCCCCACCATCCACATGGACCTAGAGGGGGAATAGTATCTAATGCCGCCGTGAACTTGTGCAGTAGCAGGATAAGCCATATACGGGCTGTTTTCTGCACCCAAGTCTCCCGACGGCGAGATCACAGGGGCGCCATTGTAGCCCCTTTCACACTCCTAGGAGTTCTGGTTCACCATGAGCTTGCTGGGCAATCTGTAACTTTAGGAAAGTATGTGATTTAAATCTTAAACTCACTACATTGCTTGAACAGGTTCTTTCATTCTGTGCACATGGTATTAACATAAAATGTAAAGTGGATATAACACTGTAAGGACATTATCCATTTTTTCAAGAAACAATGCCTATTGTTAATAGTAAAACTATTTATTATGTAAAACATTTATTTTTACATAGCTTTATTTGGTGGCATGTAAACACGGAGAGTGTCAATTTAAATCTATGAATCATTCTGCAGATTTTGAACTTGAGCATTTGTTATAGGAAAGGTTGCATCCCTAGATTCTTTTACTATGCATCTGTCACTTTCTCTGCCCCAAGCTACATGTATAATAATTCGGTTCTGTTCCCTGAATTTGAGGATGCTGAAATTTGTAAACTGGCTAACAAAGAAAAAAGAAGAGGTTGTCTTGTTCATAACTTATCTTGTTATGATCCCTCAACACACCCTGCAGCCCAGGCTTAGATGACCACAGACTAGAGTTTGCCCCACTGTTCAATTAATATTACATCAGATAAACAATCGAAATCTTTTAGATATCAGTCGCTTACCTGTTCTACCGCTCTGCGCTGTTCAATATTAGACAAGATTTCAACAGAAATCTTATCTTATAACAAGGTCATCACTACAGCCACAATGCATTGTACTGCCTTATGCACTACAAACTATGGCCAACCTCCATCACGCAATGCCACTGCACACCCGGTGTGATCAGTCAGCAAAGAACCAGCATTTCTGATGTATATTTGATCAACACACCATATTAACAATAGCAAATGCCAGTGTTTCAATAGATTTCTATTATATTAGATGCTTATATTAAATCTAATGTCTAAGCCATTAAAAAATATATTGCTTTATAGCCATATTAACAGCTTTAAAGATAAATAAATATATATATATATACATTTTTCTGTTTTATAAGTTCCACTTCAACTGCATTTGTGTCTGGAAGGTTTAATCTACTGGTTAAAACAACTGTTTAATATACAATATTTTTATGATTTAAAAGTCATCATCATCATTATTATCATTCACCAATAACCCTCATGATTAATTCATCAATTAAGACTCATTGATATTCATCAATCATCATTATCATATTCATCAATCGTAATAATTCATCAATCACTAGTAATATAATCCTCATTCATATTCAGTAATATACAGTACAGTTTATGTTTCCACATTCCAAAGGGACTAGACATTCACATCTCCTCCTTCCCCTCTGCAATTGGCCTTAAACATAGTTTGCCCCCTTCACCCCAGACACCCCCCCCCCACACACTTCACTCCTTAGTATTTTCATAGGGTGTTTTTCCTTCATATAACTATAGGTCCATACAATTGAATGAACTATTCAAGCCTATTGCACACTTAAAAACTACTGAACATCCCATTAATTATGCCTTCTCTTGACTCAATGTATTTCATGCCATTTCTTTTTTTATATTTCACATTTTGCAACAAAAATGGTTTGGGTTTTTTGTCTCCATTTAAATCCATTTAGCCAGTATTTCATTTGATTTTTGTGTTGCAGTGCAATGCCATGTTCCTGCCGCATTCCACCGCATCGCAAAACATGACAAACATATGACCCTGTCGCAGAGTGCGCCGACGGTCATATGCATAGTGCTTCCCCACATTCAGTGACAAACTCCCTGCTGGGCAGGATTCTTGTCAGTCTGCGCATGTGCACTGCTAAACACCACACTTACTGCATCACTGATTGACTTCCATTACACCACGCACCGCGCGTTAAGCATGGTCCTTGCGGTAACATGCTGCAGGCTGTGCTTCGGTTTTGTGGCTGGATGAACACTTCCGGTGCAGTGCGACGCAATGTGATGAGTGTAAAAGGCCCCATTGACTTGCATTTCCATTGCGTTACCATGTGGTAAAACAGGGTATTTCAGGCCTAAAGCAAAAGTAGCGTGGATTATCGCTAAAGAAGAAAAAAAACCTCTTGTCCACCTAATAGCAGACAATTTGTAATAAACCCAGACTAAGTTTGTGGAAAAATTTATATTTTCCCGATTGTCTCCAGGCCAGACAACCTTTGTTATCCAGTTCAGCCTATCTGGACGAGCTTCCTCGTCCAGATAGGCACTGCTGCTGCCGCCGCCTCGTGCGCGCGATCGGGCGCCGCCCCCGCGCGCGCTCCCGCTGCCCGCCGCTAGCCCACCGATCAGTGAATGGGAATATAATTCCCATTCACCGATCTATCTTCCTCGCAGAAATACCGACGCTTTCTCTCCAGAGAGCGCGGTATTTCTGCCCCCAGGAAACATTTCCCCTGCTTTTAAGTTCCTAGATGCGAAATCGTTCGCATCTAGGACTTTTTTCACTGTGGCCATCTTGTGGCCGAATAGTAAACTGCACCACAATTCATTTTTAATTAAAAAAAATATATATTTTACATTAAAAATTAACAGTTTCCCTCCCACACCAAAAATTACCCACATACACTTTTTTTATTAAAAATAAAAAATACAATAAAAAAAAACCAAAAACAACATAAATAGTTACCCAAGAGTCTGAACTTTTTAAATATGCATGTCAAGAGAATATGTTATTATATTATTTAAAATTATAAGCTTATAAATAGTGATGGACGCAAATTGAAAAAATGCACCTTTATTTCTAAATGAAATATCGGCACCATAAATTGTGATAGGGACATCGTTTAAATGGTGTAATAAGCGGGACAGATGGGCAAATAAAATACATGAGTTTTAATTACGCTAGCGTATATTAATTTCAAACTATAATGGCCAAAAACTGAGAAATAATGAATTTTTTTCATTTCTTTCTTAATCTTCCTGTTAAAATAGATTTAGAAAAAAATAATTCTTAGCAAAATGTAGCACCCAAAGAAAGCCTAATTAGTGGCGGAAAAAACAAGATATAGATTAATTCATTGTGATAAGTAGCAATAAAGTTATAGGCGAATGAATGGGAGGTGAACGTTGCTCGGATGCATGAGATTTTCGGACTGTGGTGCTGAACCGGTTAATAAGCCCCATGATCTTATAAAGAGTCAACCTTGTCAGGTTTAGGGTCGGTTTGTATAGAATAGCTGAATTGATGATCTAATAACTGATGCATATAATTATTTCATGCTTAGCGTTGCATTAGGGAAGCGGGAAAGGAAGTATCACATTGATTCTAGAGAGCAGAATCTTTCTCTGCATTGATCTTTTCTGCTAAATGTAATTAAATAAATATATTAGACATTTAAAGTTCTCAGTGCATAATTTAGACGCTTAAACTATACTTACCTTTAACTGCTTGTATTGTACCACAAGAACTGGACATCAATATAATAATCATTGAGGCAGACGTGCTTTAAATAACTCACAATAAAACCACATACAAGCTTTAGTCCCCTTAGCATTGATTATTCAGGCCTTCAAAGACTGCCTGCATTTATCAGAAACAGTGCAAACCTTTTATGTCTGCATTCCCCTAAAGAGAGAAAACAATCCCTGCTAAAGACTTGTGCCTGGCTTGTCATTTAAGCATACATTAGAAGCTAAAAATTAGATGAGCAATTTATTTTGGAGGCTTAACTTTCAAAATATTTAAAATGGTCCTTAAAGAGGCACTGTAGTGACATAGAATGCATGATACCCCCTCCTACGGTAAATTTCCAGGTTTGAACATAATAAACACGTGAAAAAAAATCAACCTCCGCATTAGGAAGGTTCATAATAGTGTGTGCCACGGGGGTGGGGTGGGGGGGGGTCAGGAGGAGCACCATTACTTACCTATGGGTTGCTGATCCTCTGGCTCTCTGGTCTGTTCAGGATGCTTCATCTTTTTGAACCAACTGTAGGCATTTGTAATTCTCAACAGGGAGATGTAGTCCAGGGAGTACAGTGCTGCACTCACATCTCCCGGGCTACATCTCCCATCATGCATCACAGCGTGCACACGTGACCCCTGTTATTACAAATGCACCAGAGCAACTGTAGTCAGCTTGAGACATTTGAGGATCACAAAGGGTCTGAGGTCAGAGGAGCAGCACCCCATAGGTAAGTAATGGCCCTCCCCCAACCCCCAAGGCACACACCATTACAAACCTCCCTTATGGTGAACCTTTTTTTTAACATACAAAAATGCTGCTCAGTACACTTTAAATCTCCTGTCAGGGTCCATTGAATCAATATGAATCCTCCCAGTTAAAACACCAATGTGGAGCCCTGGTGGTAGACTCAAAAATGCTTCATGCTGGAACTTTTACAATGTACTATTGCAGCAGTAATTGGAACCCTGGCAAAAGTATCTCTGAGTATGAAGATGAAAATGCCAGAAGAAAAAAGATGAATACAAAAAAGAAATTTCATTTTTTTCTTTAATAAAATGAGGGGGGGGGGGGGGGGGGTGGTTAAGTCCCTTGTCCTTTACATGGATGGGAGCTTTGCAAAAGAGAGAGAAGGATATCTTCTCCTGCAGAGTCCCCTCAGTCTCATGGACAATGTTGCCTGGTATGGTTCAGTATATGGCACAATATGATTTCAGAGTGCTCAGACCAAATGTTAAATCTCTTCAATAAGAATAAAACAATGATAATAAAACACTATTGGTTACAATTGGAACCTGATATGTACATACACATCCACTCAATTAGCTCACACCCTCACTAAAGTGAGTTCAATCTTTGGTTGCAACTACAGTTCGGGGAGATCAGGAAAAACTATGAATATATTTGTTGGAAAAAAAATCCCAGGATAAAATTCAAATAAAATGTTCCTTGCACTGAAAATGTTGTCATAGCTAGAATGCAATGTTCAAGGATGTACCAAAGTTGTGACGATACTAGCAGTTTATGCTGGATAAAGTGGTTAGACACATCTATGACATTAAGAGTGGATTGGAGCTTACCTTCTGCTTATTTGAAGTCTTCTGGAGCTGCTCAATGCACAGCGTGCATCGGCACGCTGCAATGCTTCAAGAGAGTCTTAAAAGCTGACACAGAAATTAGTGTCTGGAATCGAATGCAGTGATCCTGTCTCTGTCCTGTGATGATACTGCAAAGTTCTGTGCACCAGATCCGGCGATGAATGGTGCTAGGTGCTCAGCTGATGAGTGCCAGCACCAAAGCCTATATGAGTTGACTAGTTCCAAGAGGCCCACCTTCCTACTTTAGAGTTGGCTACAGCAGGCACTCTGATCAATTTTTATTTAGCAGATTTACATAGGTTCAGTATATTCTCTCTGGCTCAGCCATTCTGGCCATATGAGCCTGCATGTGATGGACAAGGTATTAAAAGGGTTTGGGAGGCAGGGAGATGTATTTTTTTTTTTTATCAAAAAAATAAAAAAAATAAGAAAACACTGAGACGAAACGTAGTGCATGGTTGCTGGCAGAATAGAGCTTCACTCACAGCACCTTGCTCAGTAATTCACAAGAACCTATCATCTCCACTGATTTGCTCCCATTAACTTATGTGTAATGCCCCGGAGATTTAGCCTCCCTGGTGGTATGATTATTTCCAAATTTATTGTCCAAAAGCGGTGCAATTTTTCTTCAAGCTTTTAGACAATAAAAAAACATACTGCTACAGGTCTTCGGCAGCCCTGCACATACCACACCTCCGATGGATCCAATTCAGGATTATCACTCTGAGCCGCTACTTTTCGTCCCGAGCCTGACTCGGGGTTATCACTAAGGAGGTTAAGACTTGCATAGGGCCAAAGTATCACTGCCTATAAGGTGGTTCCAATCCTGGCCTTTGCATGAATGAAACTTGGAAAGAGTCCCGTACTTCTACTTCATTTTAGCTTTAAACTTAGTCTTAATTTTATACTTCTCCCCCACTGTTAAAAAGATTAACTTTTAAATGACCATATATCAAGCATTTGAATCATGATCAATCCAAGTGGAAACATGCTGTAGTCATTCCATTATGTACATTATTTACAAATGAAATCTAAAATGCAAAACTGTACTCCTTTGTTGATTTTGGCCCCTTCCATTTTCTCAAATGCAACCAAAGATACTGTTATGTGGTAACCTTAAACTCATGAAAAGCTGATGGACATTTTTATTGTGTAGTTTATGGTATAGTTTTGACCTAGGCATCATTTGATTATAAATGAGGATGTTTCTTAGGGGCAAACATTTTTTTTTTAATTCTTATTTCTAATGATTCTTTACCCCATTCTTCCAAATAAAATTGAAAAAACAAACAAACAAAAACAAGAGTCAAATCCCTTCTTATGTCTCTGCCAAATATGCCTGGAGGAATTTCCTAGATTTGTAAAAGTTATTTGGGTAATATAATAAGTCTTGATACATCTGCTCCACCATGAATTATGTATGGTTCCAAACAACCTATGATGACTTTACAGTCTTCTGTAACCCAAAAACACAAGAATCCTTTCTCCTTTTGGTATCTCCACACTGAACATGATAAAAAAATAAAAATAGGAAAAGTCAAGTGAGGATGCACACCCCTAATACAAATAAATCAACTTGATACAATTAAAAGCACAAGGATGCTTAATAGGCGCTGTGTCACAAAATAGGACCATACATGTACAACAAGTCATGTACAGCTAGCAGTATTTGAATGCAAAAAGAGCTTTGTATTAAAGATTGACAAGTAATCGATCAAAATATGCCAAAAATTACAAATCTATACACAATATTTACTTAGAGTACATAGTATAGTAACAGCAATGTACTGTATATGCAAGACTTATAACTTAAAAAGGAACTCCAGTGAAAATAATGTAATAAAAAAAAGTGCTTCATTTTTACAATACTTATGTATAAATGATTTAGTCAGTGTTTGCCCATTGTAAAATCTTTTAAATCCCTGATTCACATTCTGATATTTATCACATGGTGACATTTTTACTGTTGGAGGGTGATGTAGCTGCTGCATTCTTCTTTGGCAGTTGGAAACAGCTGTAAACAGCTATTTCCAACAATGCAACAAGGTTCACAGACAGGAAACTGCCAGAAGTACCACGGTACTCAGAGCTTCTTGTGGGAGGAGTTTCACCACAATATCAGTCATACAGCGCCCCCTGATGGTCTGTTTGTGAAAAGGAATAGATTTCTCATTTAAAAGGGGGAATTAGCTACTGATTGGGATAAAGTTCAATTCTTGGTCGGAGTTTCTCTTTAAGGCAGGTATTTAACAGGATCACCTAGTGGTCCTAATGGCATATGCGTCAGGATAGAGCAGCCAATGCATATAAACACACTGTCACAATCAAAGTCTAGTGAGCAATGCAATAACAGAGTTCCAGAAAATACAGTGTGGCATAGAGAGGCATCAACCACCTATTTACCCAGACGGATGGCGTCGTTTTGAACAAAAGTTCTTTATCAATGGGCCAACAGCAGAGGAGCAACAGAAGCGGTGCTGGTGGCGGAGGTGTCTTGTACATTGCTAAAAAAAATAAAAATACACATTACTTCTGCTTTCAAAATACATTTTGTTTTGGCAAACAAAAAAAATGTTCATTTGTTTTCATACGTGTTTTTTTTTTTTAAATCTAATGCTAATGTAAAGATTTGGTATCAAAAGAAGGCCCTATTCATTTACATAAATTATACAAAGATTGTTTACATCAGTACATGAACAATTGTAAGCAGCAAAGAAAAACTTAAATTAACCAGTACTGGGGGTGTTTGTTCTGGTAGTAGTCAAGTGGCTAAGTTTATAAAAATGTAAGAAACAGTAAAGTCAATAGGATTTGAAGCTCGAATCAGAGTTCACTTTTGTAAACAGTGGTCACATTGAGAATGGACTGTAAGAGCATCAAAGGATCTTTTTTGCAGTACCGAATAATTTAAGAAGGGAAGATTAAAACAGGAAGCTTTTTTAAACTAGCAAAATATAATTTGCAAATTCTATTATATTCACGCTGCTGGAAAGCCAAATTTACAAATACTTAAACCAGTTTTGTTGTATAATTTAGTTCCAAAATCCAGAAATCAAATGTGTTTAGACCTACAGACTGGACACTATTTTACATTTATCATATGTTAATCACTGTTCAAAGTATATACATTAAGCAAAGAAGATACAGTGTATCCAAGGTCACATTTTAAAAACATTTCGTTAATTAATAAATGCTGTTCCTATTTTGCATGATTATGGAGTACATTTGTACTTCTTTTCCAATGTAATGTTATAACATTATGATTTTGGCATGTTTAACCACTTGAGGACCCTGGGCTTAAGCACCCCTAGTGACCAGGCCATTTTTTAGAAAATAGGCCACTGCAGCGTTAAGGCCTCACTGCAGGGACGTACAACTCAGCAAACAAGTGATTCTCCCCCTCCCTTTTCTGCCCACCAACAGAGATTTCTGTTAGTGGGCTGTGATGGCTCCCAGGATGTTTGTTTGTTTGTTTGTTTGTTTTTATAAATATTTATTGTTTTTTTATTTAAAAAAGCTAATTTGTTTTATTATTTTTATACCCCTCCCTCCCTCTTTCTGCCAGCCTATGACAGTGATCGGCTATCATAGGCTTCAGCCAATAAGAGCTGATTGCTCTCCTGCATCTCAATGGACAGCCGTGTCTCACAGCTAGATCTCAGCGCTGTACAGACTAAATAGACGGCCATCTATCAGTCTCCTAGCAGAGTTGTGAGACTGGTGACGGAGTGGAGCTCCGTCATGAAAGCGGAGATGCGCGCGCATCAGCGCACACGATCTCCTGCAAATCCCCGTTAGGCGGTCCTGGGGCTTCCGCCACGATCATGCCCATCGACATGACGCGGTCGTATACTGATCAAATCCTCATGATCACTAGCATGAACCTTGATGAAAGCAATTTTTTTTTCTGTGGCAATGCTGTGTGCATCCAATTTCACTGTAGAAAAGGATCAGAGTTAAGGTGGTCACACACAATACAATAAAATGATCTGATTTTATGGAAATTCGATAAAAAATCTGGTCGGATTTCCCGTTTTTATTCTATAAAAGTCGATCGGGAGTGTTGGATTTTCCTGATCAATTTTTATGAAAATTGAATGGTGTGTGGTATATTGTCAATTTCTTAATATATACACCCAAGCAATTTCTTTAGAATTTTCAATCATTTTTTTCATAATTGGGGAAAGAAAAGTGTGTGTGTGTGTGTGTGTGTGTGTGTGTGCGTGCGTGCGTGCGTGCAATTTTTGAAATGTTACAATCAGTCAGAAAAATTGATTGCAATTCTTGAATTGGAAAGAAATTTTAAAAATTGTATTGTGTGTGACCACCTCTACAGATATATAGTATTAATGAGGTACTGCAGAGTTTCCCATAAGTCTGAAAACTTGTACAGCAATATCTCTGTTTTTAATTAATTTTACAGAGGAATTTTTTTGCAGATCTATTATAAGTTTTTGCTTGGGTGCTGGTTTACTTATTAATTTATTTTTTATTGCTTGATTGGGTTATTATTACCTCATTTATTGTGCTCCACCCACAAAAGTTATACGTTGAAATTAAACTATGGCTTTAAGAAGGAAGAGAGAGGCTAACACAAGTCCTAGCACCTGGCGCCCCCCTAAATCATTAATCCTAAACCATAGCCCACCTAGCCATCCTCCCCACCTGCAACTGTAAGTGACTTTTTTATCTTGCTTTTTTGGATAAAGGCTTAATGGCAGTGCCAGCCTATCGCCTCCTTCTTAAATCCATACACACTTGTCTACTTCCAAGGCTAGAGCATACCTCTAAGTACAATCCAGGACAATGCAGCAAGGCATATATTGGTATGGATCAGTCTAGTCTCCTATTAGCGAATGGGGAGTGCTGAGAACCCTCTTCTCTTCCCTGAAATAACTGAAATTAAACAATGGCTGTCTATTTTTAAGCTTTGTAGTAGAGATAGCTAGGGTCTGCTGCAGCCATTTAAGCATACTTGGTACCTGATTATGTATTCCACTCAGGTCTTCTGCTCCTATTGTCTGTCTGCTGCAATATATTTTGATATTTTCATTGTAGAGCAGGACCACAGCTACAGAGACCGCCTTGCAGAAACATTGTGGCTTTTCATATGTTTGCAGAAATGTGCAATCAAAATATCTGTTTTTAATTCAGTTTTCTTTTACAGACTAGATAGGGGTTTGAGCTGGGGTGGCTTTTTGTTTTTTTACAGTGCATTGGGGAAAAAGTGTAAGTGCTCAAACCAAGCAACACCTAACTTATCAATGACTACAGGAAAGATTTCTCTGCCAATTCAAAGTAAACCAGAGACAGAATAATTAAAAGTTTTGATACTTACCCGGGGCTTCGCATGTGCAGAAGACCCCAACTGACGAGACTAAGCCAGTTACCCGGGCTGATTGCGGCTGAATGGCAGACTGCAGGAGGACGGCGAGGGAATCTTATGTTCTTATGGGGCTGGAGGAAGCCCCGGGTAAGTATCTTTTAATCATCCCGTCTCTGGTACACTTTAAAGGCACATACTGCGCTTTTACTTCTCCAGCACAAATACAGCAGGAGCTGAAAACCGAATGCAAGAGACGTTTGTTGCACATAATGCAACACATGTTGGAAAGGACACTACTTACAGAGGTAGTAGAATATAAGTAAATTTACCAATATTCTACTAATTCATTCATATAGTAAAAATATCTGTAATATTTATTAATATTTTACTATGACTTAACTTCTCACTACTCGCCCACAGAATCCCCCCCCCCCCCACCCGGGGGTACTTAACCTTCCGTGGAGGCCAGTGCACACCATCCAGTTAGAAGGGAGTAAATGCACCTTTAGGCTAGGTTCACAGTGGGACATTGCGTTGTGATGCAACGTTAAAGTTACAACGCAAAATTACAATGCAACTAAAAAATAGCAACGCACCTTAATGCCGCATTAACATTGCATAAAGTAGGTACAGTGAGGCATACAGGCAATCAAAAGTATGCTTCCCTGTTTCTGTTAACATCTGCCTTTAGAGGTAACGCACTGCAGCAGTACATTACCATAATGCAACATTTACAACACAACGTTAAAGAGAATCTGTACTCTAAAATTCTTACAACAAAAAGCATACCATTTTCTCTATTATGTTCTCCTGGGCCCCTCTGTGCTGTTTTTGCCACTCTCTGCTGCAAACCTGGCTTGTAATTGCCAGTTTTAGGCAGTGTTTACAAACAAACTAACCAGCTTGTGGTAGGCTCACATAAGCAGAGTGTGTGAGTCATACAGAGCCTGCAGCGGGCCTGGAGAGGGTGTGTATAGCTTCTATGCAATCACAAGCAGCCCTGCACATTCCTGCCTGACTGCCTCAGCCCAACAGAGCCAACAGAGGAGAGAAGATTAGATCATATAACAGAGATAATACAGTCACTGTGCAAGTAGGAAAGGCTGCAGTAAGCCAGACCACATTAGAACAGGTATAGGAACTTAAAGGATAGAAGAAATAAGAATGAAAATTTTGTTACAGAGTCTCTTTAACATCGCACTGTGAACGCTGCATATTCATTGCACTGCAGTAAACTGCGTTATTAAAACTTTATAATGCAGGATATTAACCTCCCTGGCGGTTAATTTTTTTTTTCAAATAGGAAAAAATCCTTTTTTTTTAATTTATTTTTTGTTTCATGTAAAGCTACCAGAGTGGTAGCTACATGAAAAACCACTAGAGGGCGCATGTGTCCCTCTAGTGCGATCGTCGCCGGCACTAATAGCAAACAGGGGAGCGCGTATATAACGCGTTTCCCTGTTTGGCTTCTCCTGTCGCCATGGCGACGATCGGAATGACGTCATGGACGTCAGCCGACGTCCTGACGTCAGGCGCACCCGATCCAGCCCATAGCGCTGCCCGGAACTCATTGGTCCGTGCAGCGCAGGGCTCTGGCGGGGGGGGGCCTCTTTCGCCGCTGCGTGCGGGCGATCGCCGCAGAGCGGCGGCGATCAAGCTGTGCGCGCGGCTAGCAAAGTGCTGGCTGCGCGCACAGCACTTTGAATGGGGAATAGAGCCGGAGAAATCCTCCTGCGCGGCATAGCCCGAGCTCAGCTCGGGCTTACCGCCAGGGAGGTTAATGTCCCACTGCGAAGTGAAAGAAAGATTGCTTTCTTTCACTGCACAACAAAGATCTAAATTGAAAATATTCAGTCTTTCATGATACAATACAAACAGTCCTGAAAGTCACTTAAATAATATTTATATTCACTGCAACCTATTGTGCATTAAACTTTCATGTCTCAATCTTCAACTCAACATCCATGCACTGCTAAAATTACCTTGAGACATTCAAGCTGTGTAACAAAGAAAAGCTAATTATGTTATTGGGATTTAAATTAAAGGACCTTTAATCCAATTGAGACTAATGTGACTGTAAACCTAATTGCAGATACTCTGAAAACAGTGCCATGAGATGATAATAATTACAGACCAGCAAACATATTGAAATCCAACAGCAGTTTTCCCGACACACACATCCATGAGACTGTTAGGCTGGATCTGATCATCTGCGTTTCTGTTCTTTTCCCCTTAACTAAAGACTTATGTTTATTTGGAAATATAAACAATACAACACATATTGGAGATGGAGAAGGCACCCCTGTGTTATGAATACGGGAAATATGATCCACTCTATGCACAAATACCAGTTTTCCTGCCTGTTAGAACTCAGCTTATGTTTTAGGAGAGGGGAAGGAGGCAAAACAAAACAGAGCCTGCCTTGTGAAAAATGTTGCTTGATGATGATGACTACTAGGTTTTCCCAGTTTTTCTGTACCCTAAAAAAGATCTTTAAATGGGCATATTTATAATAATTTATCCCTACTACAGTCATATGTCTATATCATGTAGTGTATGTATCATAGTCTAGGGCCCATTAGGGGGAAGCCAATTAACTTATGTGTATATTTTTGGGATGTAATGGATAGCGCCCTGGTTAAGATTCAAACCGGGGACCCATCGCTGAAAGGCAAGTGCCCTAACCATTACGCCACCATGCTGCCTCTACTGCAGAGTTCAAGCATTTTGGATTGGCGTCAGTGGTTGGCGCAGTACCATTACTCCCAATCATGTTGTCTAACTAAGAACTAAAACATAGCATCAATTTGTAATATATTTCCCGCTCTTCAAATAAGTATGGGATTATTACAATCTCACAATGTCATGGTGTGCAAATCCCGATGTATTCCTCCCTCTTATGCCTATGTCTGACTTCATAAGGTAAATATGAGTTTGGTTATTAAAACTGTAGCCATTAAGTAACTGTGCAACGGAAATTCTCTTCCTAAACAATAAATGTATCTGGTGACACAATCCTCAGATAAAATCAAAGTATTGGTTTTACTCAGTGAAGTTAATGAATGGCAACAGGAGATACAGTGACAGCAATGACCTTTCCTATGGTGGAATTATAATTTCGTAGGTATTACAGTACAAATAAATCAATGGCAGGAAAGGACATAATGTTTATAGCTGACGTCACTATTTTAATGATTGGAATGAAAAGCGACATTATTTCTAAATTAAAGACTACTTTCATTTTAATGAACATGGAACTTACTAAACAAACCATACTCTCCATTACATTTTTTCAAAAATAGTTAGCATTAACTTGGTAATCATATTGCTTTTACTTTGTAAACTGCTGTGGTTAGTCTCAAGCAAACATTTGCAGAGATATGTCTTAGGTTTCACTGAAGTATTGCATCATATGTTTTTTGATTTGAGCATTTTAAAGGATACCTAAGGCGACTTCATTTGTATTAATGGAGGGAGCAGGCATGTATGCGCAGCACATGCAGCATCCTTGATCACACCCTCGTGGCCAGGAGCGCTTTGCCCATAAGCACCATGAGTCCTTGCGTAGCGCACACAATCACAGATGCGCACCACCAGGCCAACGCTTGCGCAGCAGCACACAATGTGGCTAACTTGACATGGCTTATGGGGGCTTTTACAAGGGATCAGAGGGAATTGGAGGTGAATGGGGGGAGTGGTGGGCATGAGGACTGCTGCCCATAGATGCCTGCTCCCTCCGCTTCTGCAAATCTAGTCGCCTCGTACACTTGAAAGGGGAATTCCATTTTAAAGAGACTCTGAAACGAGAATAAATCTCGCTTCAGAGCTCAAAGTTAGCAGGGGCACGTGTGCCCCTGCTAAACCGCCGCTATCGCGCCGCACAAAGGGGGTCCCTTCACCCCCAAACCCACCCCAGCACGAGTGAAGGAAGACTGAGAGGGGCGGGGGAGAGGCGGAGATACGCGCTGACAGACGCGCGTGGGGCAGGGCTGCGGCGGTTAGCCCTGCCCCAACCAGGAAGCGCTCCCCCCGCATTACGGAGGGGGATTTGGGGGTGAAGGGACCCCCGTTAAGCCGCGCTATAGCGGCGTTTTAGCAGGGGCACACATGCCCCTGCTAACTCTGAGGTCTGAAGCGAGATTTATTCTCGCTTCAGTCTCTCTTTAAGTCCATAAATATAGATCAGTGCTGCAGGAATCGAACAGAGGCGTCAACAGGATAAAATATTCTAAAAACATTAAAACTGCTGAGGAGGCAAAGGTGGACTTACCTCCTCAAAGCATCAAAGGTTTAGATTTATTAATATACTCCAAAAAACAGTTGCAATGCTATCGCAGGTGTGGCCCTGCTCCACCAGGCAATAGGGGATGGAGCATACAGCAACAAGTGTCTATGTCTCAGCCTAATGCCTCTGACAGAGCCGCTAGGCTGAGACATAGACACTAGAGCTTAGGTTCTCAACATGTGGTACATGTACCCTAGGCAGTACTTCTGATGGGTCCAGGGGGTAAAATACACTGCCTCCGGGTGAGAGGTCCTTGCTGATCCACCCCAGTGGCTGAAATTCAGTCAAAAATACTGGGGTGTAGCTATTCACACTGCAGCAGAGTAATTGTTACATTTGGAACATAAGACGCAGGTACTTTACAATAAATTACAGTGCTGGTGTCATTCGACTAGGAATAGTTTCACTCTATAAAACAAGCGCTTCGTCAGGAAATAGAACACACAGTGTATAAAATAAAGAAAGCATCCCCCCACCACAAAAAAACCCACAGCAGTATAGCCCACAATAGAGCTGGAGCGTTCGCCGCTCTCTGCTCTTAAATACACACAACAACTGGCTGTATCAGCCTCACCTGTATATGTCACTGCCCATCTCAGCACTTAAAGCAACCATGTTCCCATCCACCACTTTGTCCCACAGTACGTTCTCACCATGAAAAACAGGCGTCGGGATGTCTGCATGTGTTCATACATCCCTTCCACGCTGTATCGTACAATGCAAAATCGTAATGAAAAATTTCAGAAAAAAATGTAATTAATTTTGTTTGTAATCAGGAACTGTAATTTCTCAATTAGGGGTAAATTTGCGTAATTTTGCACTGACTATCTGTTAATAGTAAAGACCCATACATGCTATCATGCCAAAATTGCTACATACAGTGGGTTGCAAAAGTGTTCGGCCTCCTTGAAGTTTTCCACATTTTGTCACATTACTGCCACAAACATGAATCAATTTTATTGGAATTCCACATGAAAGACCAATACAAAGTAGTGTACACGTGAGAAGTGGAACGAAAATCATACATGATTCCAAACATTTTTTACAAATAAATAACTGCAAAGTGGTGTGTGCATAATTATTCGGCCCACTTTGATCTGAGTGCAGTCAGTTGCCTATAGACATTGCCTGATGAGTGCTAATGACTAAATAGAGTGTACCTGTGTGTAATCTAATGTCAGTACAAATACAGCTGCTCTGTGAGGGCCTCAGAGGTTGTCTAAGAGAATATTGGGAGCAACAACACCGTGAAGTCCAAAGAACACACAAGACAGGTCCAAGACAGGTCAGGGATCAAGTTATTGAGAAATTTAAAGCAGGTTTAGGCTACAAAAAGATTTCCAAAGCCTTGAACATCCCAAGGAGCACTGTTCAAGCAATCATTCACAAATGGAAGGAGTATGGCACAACTGTAAACTTACCAAGACAAGGCCGTCCACCTAAACTCACAGGTCGAACAAGGAGATCGCTGATCAGAAATGCAGTCAAGAGGCCCATGGTGACTCTGGACAAGCTGCAGAGATCTACAGCTCAGGTGGGAGACTCTGTCCATAGGACAACTATTAGTCATGCACTGTACAAAGTTGGCCTTTATGGAAGAGTGGCAAGAAGAAAGGTATTGTTAACAGAAAGTATAAGAAGTCCCGTTTGCAGTTTGCCACAAGCCATGTGGGGGACACAGCAACCATGTGGAAGAAGGTGCTCTGGTCAGATGAGACCAAAATTGAACTTTTTGGCCAAAATGCAAAACGCTATGTGTGGCAAAAAACTAACACTGCACAACACTCTGAACACACCATCCCCACTGTCAAATATGGTGGTGGCAGCAGCATCATGCTCGTGGGGTGCATCTCTTCAGCAGGGGCAGGGAAGCTGGTCAGAGTTGATGGGAAGATGGATGGAGCCAAATACAGGGCAAACTTGGAAGAACACCTCTTGGAGACTGCAAAAGACTTGAGACTGGGGCGGAGGTTCACCTTCCAGCAGGACAATGACCCTAAACATAAAGCCAGGGCAACAATGGAATGGTTTAAAAGAAAACATATTTATGTGTTAGAATGGCCCAGTCAAAGTCCAGATCTAAATCCAATCGAGAATCTGTGGCAAGATCTGAAAACTGCTGTTCACAAACGCTGTCCATCTAATCTGACTGAGCTGGAGCTGTTTTGCAAAGAAGAATGGGCAAGGATTTCAGTCTCTAGATGTGCAAAGCTGGTAGAGACATACCCTAAAAGACTGGCAGCTGTAATTGCAGCAAAAGGTGGTTCTACAAAGTATTGACTCAGAGGGCCGAATAATTACGCACACCCCACTTTGCAGTTATTTATTTGTAAAAAATGTTTGGAATGATGTATGATTTTCGATCCACTTCTCACATGCACACCACTTTGTATTGGTCTTTCACGTGGAATTCCAATAAAATTGATGCATGTTTGTGGCAGTAATGTGACAAAATGTGGGAAACTTCAAGGGGACCGAATACTTTTGCAACCCACTTGTGAAGAAACGCGGAAAAGCCGCCGCATGGATGCAAGATAAGGCGGCTGTTTCCGCTTCTGGCATAGAGGAACGTAGAGAAACCGCCGCGTTTGATGCGGCGGTTTGTACGCATAGGCCTGCCTCTCTCAGTAAGGTGGGACGCGGAGAAAACACCGCACGCTCGGGCAGCGTGGTGGCGGATTCCGCATCCCATACGGCGACTACATTACAACACATGACTGGTGTGGCTGGGACTGATAGTCCACACTGGTTTAGGAGGACGCGTGCGCGCGCAGAGAGGCAGGGCTTTTATGGCAGTCAGAGGAAGGTCAGCTGACCAGGCCGGATACAGACTCAGACCTGTCTGTATCTGTGTTCTAGCATAGTTTCCAAAGGTGTTGACGGCCAAGGATCTCACACCTTAGCGTTAGGTAATTATACTGTATTATTTGTTATGACCTTCTGCCTGCCTGACTATTCCTTTGATCTCTGATTCTGTACCTTGCTATTTCTGATAATCTGTTGCCAAACTCTGCTTGTTCCTGGACTCTGTATCTGTCTCCTGATTCTGTACCCTGCTATTCTGATACTCCGTTGCCGAACCCTGCCTGTTCATTGGATTCTGTATCTGTCTCCCGAATCTGTACCTTATCTGTCTGTGTGTTAACGACCTGGCTTGCCCGACCTCGAGAACTAGCCTTACTGTTAGAGGCAGTTCCCAGATCTGTCAGTGACACTCCCTCATTGGTGTCACTCACACTCTGTCCTTCCTCTCTCTGCTTAGCTCCTCCCCTGGGAGAGTCTAGGCCACGGAAGGTACTTACTTCTGTGTGAACTCAAAGTATTACTGTTGCATTAACACTCACTCGTTGCTCAGGTGTCCAGAGGTTAGAATATATATCTGATTATCGGTGATACTGCAGATCATCAATAATCGGGTATATTCTGCATTGTCGGTGATACTGCAGTTCACGGGTAATCAGACCCTCTCTGTGTTACACCGATCGTTACAGAACGCCAGACCATAAAATACAATGGACGCACATCCCGACCGTCTGGGCGCACTTGCTACTTCGGTGGATCACATCAGCCAAGTGCTGGGTAGCCACAAGACGATGATTTACGCCTTGTCTGGCTCTTTGCAAACCCTCCAGACAGCCGTGGAGGAGGTGAGATCCCCTCCTAGTTCCGACATACTTATGCCAGTACCTGAGAAATTTTCTGGTCACAGATCAGACTTTCGAAATTTTAGGAGTAGAGTGTTATCCTACTTTGAGTTGAGACCCCGATCTTTGGGAACTGTGGCCCAAAGGGTCACATTTATTAAGACCTTGTTATCAGGCGACTCTCAGACCTGGGCATACAGTTTGCCCCCCAGAGATTTAGCCCTGATCTCAGTGGATGAATTCTTTAAAGCTATGGCTGTAATTTACGACGACTCAGACCTTGCTGCGACTTCTGAGCGGAAGCTCAAGCTTTTGCGTCAAGGCAAGGGTCCAGTCGAGGATTACGCAGCAGAGTTTAGGAGGTGGTCAGTCTCAGCCAGGTGGGACACTTATGGCCTCCTAGACTGCTTCTTATCAGGATTGTCAGATAAGGTATCAAATCTTATGTTAAGTCTGCCAGAACCTAAAACTGTCGATGAGGCCATTTCATCAGCCATCCGAGTTGACCGCAGACTACGCTATCAGAAGCAGACCCGGGGTAGTAGTCAGGTCAGATTGGTGTCCTACGCTGCGCCTCCAGTCACTCCATCTCCTTCCGTCTCGCCTCCACCCGAACCTATGCAAATTGGGCAGTCAAAACTATCCGAAGTGGAGCGAAGACTTAGGATGTCTGAGCAGTTATGTCTTTACTGTGCAGAGGGGGGCCATAGAGTACGCAATTGTCCAAATAAGTCGGGAAACGCTACCGCCTAGGAGTTGTAGAGGGTAACACCCTAGGCGCACGACTTTCACCCCTAGAAAATAAACGATTACTTCTCCCTTGTACTGTCACATGGGAGGGTAAATCTGAAGTCTCTGAGGCTTTCGTTGATTCGGGCTCAGCGGCAAATTTTATGGATTACAAGTTTGCTAACAGATTAGGTGTTCCGCTCACCCTGGTTAAACCACCCCTGCAGGTTACGGCAGTAGACGACTCCCCTCTACAGCGTAATCATCCACTGTCCCAGACTCCAGAGGTAGAAGTCACCATAGGGGTATTACATGAAGAGAGGCTGCAGTTTTTTGTTTTACACATGACAACCTCCACTATCATCCTTGGTATGCCGTGGCTACACATCCATTCGCCACAGATAGATTGGTCCACTGGTCAGTTAACGAGCTGGTCCCTCCATTGTGTTCAGCATTGTTTAGGGAGGGTGAAACTAGGCCAGACCAGGATTCAGGTGGAGGGTGTCCCAGAGTCTTACGTTGAGTTCTCAGACGTATTCTGTCCCAAAGCTGCTGATAAGCTACCGCCCCATCGCCCATTCGACTGTCCGATTGATCTCCGATCAGGTTGTATGCCCCCTAGAGGCCACCTATACAATTTGTCTGGGCCGGAAAAAGTGGCCATGCAGGAATACATCCGTGAAAACTTAGCCAAAGAGTTTATTCGCCCTTCCCGGTCGCCTGCCGGAGCAGGTTTTTTTTTTGTTAAGAAAAAAGACGAAGGCCTTCGTCCATGCATTGATTACCGGGCGCTGAATAAAATTACAGTTAAAAATCGCTATCCATTACCCTTGATAGACGATTTGTTCACTCAGGTCACTAATGCCAAGATCTTTTCTAAACTGGATTTGCGGGGTGCATACAACCTGATGCGGATCAGAGAGTGCGATGAGTGGAAGACGGCCTTCAACACACCCGACGGGCACTACGTGTATCTGGTCATGCCCTTCGGGTTGTGTAACGCCCCGGCCGTCTTCCAAGAACTCATGAACGAGGTTTTTAGGGGGGTGTTGGGTAAATTTGTCCTAATTTACCTAGATGACATTTTAATCTTCTCGAACAACCTCTCTGAGCACAGAGCTCATGTTAAATTTGTGCTGCACAAGCTTAGACAGAACAGGCTTTATGCTAAACTAGAGAAATGCATTTTTGAGGTGACAACTGTTGCTTTCCTGGGATACATAATTTCCACTTCTGGCCTGTCTATGGATCCCGCCAAAGTCTCTGCGGTACTGGAGTGGCCTCTCAGCCAGTGGGACTCAAATCTCTTCAGAGATTTTTAGGGTTTGCAAATTACTATAGAAGGTTCATAAAGGGATACTCTACAGTCATAGCACCCCTCACCAGTTTTACTAAGAAAGGGGCAGATACCAATCACTGGTACCCCGAGGCTCTGTCCGCCTTCTCCACTCTGAAGGAACTGTTTTGCTCTGCACCCATATTGAGACACGTAGACACCTCTTACCCATTCATTGTGGAGGTTGACGCCTCAGAAGTTGGAGTAGGGGCTGTGCTGTCTCAACGTTCTGGGCTGCAGGGG
The DNA here is from genome assembly GCF_040937935.1 of Hyperolius riggenbachi. NCBI lineage: Eukaryota > Metazoa > Chordata > Amphibia > Anura > Hyperoliidae > Hyperolius > Hyperolius riggenbachi. The sequence continues at coordinate 559,930,351 of NC_090646.1, forward strand.
AGGTTGCACCCGTGTGCCTATTTCTCTCGGAGGTTTTCACCTGCGGAGAGAAACTATGATATAGGTAACAGGGAGCTTCTAGCCATTAAGTTGGCCTTTGAAGAATGGCGTCATTGGCTAGAAGGGGCAGAACATACGATTACAGTTTATACTGACCACAAAAATTTGGAATACATTGAGGGGGCTAAGAGATTGAGTCCCCGTCAGGCTCGGTGGTCACTGTTCTTCTCGAGATTTAGGTTTATAATTACGTACACTCCGGGCAGTAAAAACATTAAGGCAGATGCCCTGTCCAGATGTTTCAAGCCGGAGACAGCACAGCCCCCTGAACCAGAGCCCATTGTTCCATGGAAGGTGGTGCTGGGAGCCACAGAGACTTGGAGAGACTGGACAGAGACTTTAAGTCCCTTTCAGCAGGATGTCCCTGAGGGAAAGCCTGAAGGGGTCATGTTTGTGCCTCTGCCATTTCGTCTCCAGATTTTGCGGATGTTTCACTCGCACAAAAATGCCGGGCATCCAGGGGCCTCTAGAATGCAAGACTTGGTGGCTAGATGTGCTTGGTGGCCTTCCCTAGCAACAGACTGCAAGGAGTATGTTAGAGAGTGTGCTGTGTGTGCGAGAAGCAAGCCCTCCCGTCTGGCATCGGTGGGAACCTTGCAACCTTTGCCCACCCCAAGTGAGCCGTGGACCCATTTGTCCATGGATTTTGTAGGCGAGCTTCCTAGGTCTGAAGGCATGTCGGTCATCTGGGTGGTAGTCGAACGTTTCAGCAAAATGGCCCATTTCGTGCCCTTGAAAGGACTCCCCTCTGCCCAGGAGTTGGCCGATCTCTTTGTCACCCACGTTTTCCGACTCCATGGCATTCCGGAAAACATAGTGTCAGATCGGGGAGTCCAATTCATTTCCAGATTTTAGAGGGCATTTTGCCAGCAAATGGGCATGGAACTGTCATTTTCGTCGGGCTACCACCCACAGACCAATGGTCAGACAGAAAGAACGAATCAATCATTGAAACAGTTCTTGCGGTGCTATGTGGCAGAGACACAAAATGATTGGGTCAAATTTCTACTATATGCAGAATTTGCGCACAATAATTTGAAGAGCTCTTCCTCCAGGTTCGCTCCATTTCAGGTGGTAACTGGAAGGTTGCCCAAATTTTCCCCGTTACCAGTAGCCTCCACTCCGTTTCCAGCTTTGCAGGCTTGGCAAGAGTCATTCAGAACCACTTGGGGAATCGTAAAAAATAATTTGGAAAAGGCTTTTCAAAGTCAGAAAGGTCAGGCTGACAAAAGACGATCTGTTGAGTGGAAGTTCCAACCAGGAGACCTGGTCTGGGTGTCCACACGCCATTTAGCCCTGAAACAACCCTCGGCTAAGTTAGGTCTCAGGTTTGTGGGTCCTTTTGTTGTATCTAGGAAGATCAACAACGTCACGTATGCCATCGATCTTCCTGCCAGCATGCGTGGCGTAAGATCTTTTCACGTGTCACTACTTAAACCAGCTGTCCACGTGGGTCCCATTCCTCCTCCTCCTGTGATGGTAGACGACCAACCTGAATATGAAGTAGAAAGGATTTTAGACTCACGGATAGTGCAGAATTCACTACAGTATATGGTGCACTGGAAGGGGTATGGTATGGAGGAGAGATCGTGGGTACCTGAGGGTCGCATGCATGCTGACAAACTGAAAAGTGAATTCCACGCTTTACATTATGAAAATCCTGGAAGGAGCTGTCCAGGGTCCACTGCTCGGGGGGGGGGGGGGGGGGTACTGTGAAGAAACGCGGAAAAGCCGCCGCATGGACGCAAGATAAGGCGGCTGTTTCCGCGTCTGGCATAGAGGAACATGGAGAAACCGGCGCGTTTAACGCGGCGGTTTGTACGCATAGGCCTGCCTCTCTCAGTAAGGTGGGACGCGGAAAAAACGCTGCACGCTCGGACAGGGTGGTGGCGGATTCCGCATCCCATATGGCGACTACATTACAACACATGACTGGTGTGGCTAGGTCTGATAGTCCACACTGGTTCAGGAGGACGCGTGCACGCGCAGAGAGGCAGCGCTTTTATGGCAGTCAGAGGAAGGTCAGCTGACCAGGCCGGTCAGCTGACATTTGCAGCATCTTTCATTGGTCCAGCAATTAAGGGAGGTGCTGGAGAGCACTGAAGTATATATACTGGATGCTGGTCATTCTCTGGTTGTCTGGCGTTGCGATCACTACGTGGTAGCATTCAGACCTGTCTGTATCTGTGTTCTAGCATAGTTTCCAAAGGTGTTGACGGCCAAGGATCTCACACCTTAGCGTTAGGAAATTATACTGTATTATTTGTTATGACCTTCTGCCTGCCTGACTATTCCTTTGATCTCTGATTCTGTACCTTGCTATTTCTGATAACCTGTTGCCAAACTCTGCTTGTTCCTGGACTCTGTATCTGCCTCCTGATTCTGTACCCTGCTATTCTGATACTCCGTTGCCGAACCCTGCCTGTTCATTGGATTCCGTATCTGTCTCCCGAATCTGTACCTTATCTGTCTGTGTGTTAACGACCTGGCTTGCCCGACCTCGAGAACTAACCTTACTGTTAGAGGCAGTTCTCAGATCTGTTAGTGACACTCCCTCATTGGTGTCACTCACACTCTGTCCTTCCTCTCTCTGCTTAGCTCCTCCCCCGGGAGAGTCTAGGCCACGGAAGGTACTTACTTCTGTGTGAACTCAAAGTATTACTGTTGCATTAACACTCACTCGTTGCTCAGGTGTCCAGAGGTTAGAATATATATCTGATTATCGGTGATACTGCAGATCATCAATAATCGGGTATATTCTGCATTGTCGGTGATACTGCAGTTCACCGGTAATCAGACCCTCTCTGTGTTACACCGATCGTTACACCACTGTATGTTAAGGGGAATTGTGAAGACAAGTACATTTTATCAAAAGACGTAGTTTTTGAGAAGACCAATTTTAAAAATTCAAAGGAAATGGTTTTTAAACTTGGTAACCACAGCAAAATGTAATTTTACCAAGTTTAAAAAACATTTTTTCTTTGAACTTTTAAAATCCATATTCTCAAAAACGACAAGGTCTTTTAAAAAAAATGTGTTTTACTTGATTCCACTTTTCTCCTTAACATACATAGCAATTTTGGTGACGACAGCATGCATGGGGACTTTTACTATTAACTGATAAAGTCGATGCAAAATTACACGTAATTACGCAAAATTACAAATGGATTATCTCAAATCAATTGAATTTCAAAATCTTAATTACTTGTGGCTGTTGTAATTGCAAAATTTTATGTGGAATTTTACATAATCTCTATCAACTAAGTATAATAAATTTAGAGCTTTGTAAAATGATAAATCCTATCTAATATACAGTATATAAACATTGCCAAATTAGTATTTTTTTTTCAACAATTTTTATTGAAGAGGAAGTAAGACAAAGGGGAATATACAGAAAAATTCACAATTGCAATTACGAATATTAAAAAGGGAAAGCAATCACTAACAACAGATAGTGTTATTATGACAGAAAATCACATCAGACCGTTGGCAAAAATCCAAACGAGTTATATGAAACACACACAAAAAAAAGGAAAACCCAATATCAAGTTGTTCTAGATTCTCTTATCACAAAAGGTGGATCATTTTAGATCTCTCTTTCTAAATACCACTTTGTGTAACGGAAAGTTGCAATAATGCTCTCCTTAATTGGCTTAGATAATGTGTCCTCAAAGACATTTTCGGTACAAGTCTCCTTCTTTTGGGATGTTTCCACCCAGTCCATCAAGAAAACATTATAGAGTTTTCATTTGAACTGAGTGAGCATTGGAGGAGTGCAGAAATGATAAGAGCAAGCTTCTTACAACCTTTAGTAACTCTTATTCCTTCCATCTCTAAAATGCCCAAAAGTGCCCAATCTGGCATAACCAAATTAGCATTTTAGCTGAATAAAAAGAATAGTACATGCTGGAAATTGTTTAGAACCAATTACCATGTACTATGATTACATATAATTTTGTCAATGGGTACTCATAATAACCTTTACCATGCCAGGGGGTACTTGGTATACACAGGCTTTCACAAGGGGTACATTCCAATAATAAACGTTGAGAAACACTGCTCTAGTTTACTCTTATCACAAGACTGTCCAGAAACTCCCACCTTGCTAATAAGTAATTAGTTGCACAAGATAACCTTTACTACCCAATTTTAACTCATGGACTAATCCTCTGAATGAGAGCAAACTTTCACACTCATATCTGCCACTTTGGCCCATATCCAATTAACTTTTTCTCCTGAATTTTCTCCCAGGAGATAATTTTTCATTGTATCTAAAAAATAGCTTGCTGGGAGTTTTAAATGTACTTTACTGCTAAGGTGTGAAACAATTTCCTTGGAGAAAAATTAATAGGATATGGGCCTTTCTGTTAGGAACACCATGGAAACATATCATTTCATAGTCCTATAAACACAAAAACAAACTGAAATAACATCTGTTAATCCTTGTAAAATATATGATCAAGCTAAAAGCAATTAGTTTGTAAGCCTTTGGCCCTTATGCTGGGAATACATCATACGTTTTTATCCCCGATAGATGTGTTCGATAGATAATTTCAGACATGTCCGATATTCTTTCCGATCATTTTCTGGCTCGATTTCTCATAGAAGTGAATGGAAACAAATAAGAAAAAACAAGCAGAAGATAAGAGAATTGAGCGCAGAATCGAGCGAAAAAAACGATTGGGTGGAAAATCGAGTGGAAAAACGTATCGTGTGTACCCAGCATTGGATTGTAAGCCTTTGGTCCTGCCTTCCCTAGTGTATTCTACATGATTGTGTGCTCTTTTTCTATGACCGCCTTGTACTTGTATTACTGGGCCTACCCAATCAGCCCAGAATCACATGATCATGTATCTTGTACCCTGTTTTCCTTGTGAAGCTTTCTCCTACGTTATATAACCTGGTTACGTCTGTCATCCTTTGTATCATTGTATGTACTATCTACTGTTAACGCTGCATAATACAGTATGTTAGTGCTTTATAAATAAAATAAATAACAATAATAAAGCAATACGTTTTCATAAACAAAGGTGGAATTTCTTTTTAAGCAACATACGGTATTGGTCCTAATGTACAAGGGCACCCTTGGGTGCAATGTATATTTACCAAAGTGTTTATTCCTTATAATTCCTCTCACCTTGTTCATGTCTCAGTGCTGCGTATCTCTAAACGTATATATGAGACCTACGTATATAGACTGTGTGTTCCTACATTTGGAATCTTACTTCTCCACAGGCACACATACTGTACAAGACCATGACATCCAGGAAAATAGCTGCTGGCAATGCTAGCTCTAATATTTTTATAATCATAGGCTCATGAAATAGCACTGTTGGGAAGACCTATAAAAGGCTGATAAATATGCCCCTAAGTATATGTCTTTAAATTGCAGCACTTTGCAAAAAAGCAACCCATTGATGCATTTATAAAGCAGGCTTGACTACATTGAATGGTGTGACCAATGATAGTGTGAAGAACAAAAATCTTAACCCAGCCATTAAAAATATAGCAGTAATTGGAGTCAGTGTGGTAATTACCTGATATCCTGTAGTCGAAATTATCTGTGCACAATGCAGTTCATGCAATACATTTACTTTGCTACCCTTAAGGTTACAAAGTTCCACTTGCAATGTCATTACGCAATATAATTTATAAATATGCTATGCAGGCTTTGCAGTTATGAAACATGAAACATGAATTTCAGATATTCAGTGTTCCACTATCATTAATTTAATGTTTAGCTGTCTCTTTGATAGCATTGTCTTTACCTTCGTCTGTTGTTGGAATCACTTAACCACTTCACGACCGCAGTGGTAACCCCCCTTAAAGACCAGGCTCATTTTTGCATTGCTGAGCTCTGCAGGCTTTTCAGCCTTCTGCACAGCCCAGCTTAGATGCCCAGCAATCGGACTCACCTCCTTTTTTTTGTCCCTAAGGGGACATACCGCCGGAGGGGTCCAATCGCTGCAGGCTTTGTTTATTTTTCATTTCAATTGCCTCAGCGAGGCTCTCTCTCTCCCCGTCCCCCTCCCTCCCCTTCCCTCCTCCCCTCTGTCACAAGAATTGGAACAGGACGGCGATCCGTCCTGTTGCGCCTCTCATAGGCATCAGCCTATGAGAGGAGGGCGCTCCCCGGCCAATCAGAGGCCGGGGATCGCTGATCTGTACAGCACTGCGTCCCCCGACAGTGCTGTACGCTTGTAAACAAAGGGGATTTCTTTCCCCTTACGTTTACAAGCAGCCTGCTAGCCGCGATCGGCGGCTAGCAGGCTCTTCACGGAATTCCGTTCCGTGAAGCGGCAGGGAACAATCGCGCATGCGCGCGGCCGTTCCCTGGGAAACTGCAGCCCCAGGACTTGACGCCAATTGGCGTTAGGCAGTCCTGGGGTTGCCGCCGCGGTCACGCCCATTGGCGTGAGGCAGTCGTGAAGTAGTTAAAGAGGAACTTCAGCCTAAACAAAGATACTGTCATTAAGTTACATTAGTTATGTTAAAGAACAGGCAAATGTTTGTGATTTCATGGGGACAGCCATCTTTTGGGTTGAAAGGAGATGACAGGGAGCATGAGACACAGTTCCAACTGTCCTGTGTCCTGATCACCCCTCCCAGCTGCGTGTGCTAGGCTTCAAATCTCAAATAAAAAAAAAAAAATTTGCACCAAAACAGCAGAACGAGAACAACATCAGAAATCCCATCATGCTTTGCAGAGCATCCAGGGAAAAATGCCTTGGCAGATTTCTTTTGTGCAGCTAAAAATGAGGTTTGGGTAAGAAAAACAAAGTTCGGATGCCGTGAAACTGTTAAAGAAACACCAAGCCTTTTCAGTGCTGCTGAGTAGATTTTTAGTCTGGAGGTTCACTTTAAGAATGGCTTCACATTATGCTGGAGCATTATTGTATCCATTGTAACCCTTTACAAATCCTTTACCCGATCAGCCACATCTCCTCCCCCTCCCCCCACCACCCTGCATTTACATTTTTCAGATTACTGGGGGATGTGGTTGATCAGAGAAAAGGTTTGGGGGTGATCCGGAGAGCCTTTACCTCCTGGCACTAAAGGGAAGAGGTGACCCGACACCAGTGGTAGGGGTAGGGCCAGTTGGAGCTGTAGCTAACCCCTCCCCCCCCCCCATGCATGCACACCACAGTTATTCCATTATTGGGCTGTATAGAGGCTGGATAGAGGGAACACCATCGCCAGTGGTGCCTCTACAGCAAGCTCAAATGCACTCACTTAATATTTTTGTTACAAGGGGCGGTGGATGGGGCTGGAGGTAATCAGACTATTGGACTTAGTCCAACACTTTTATTTGATCTCGCACTTTGATCTGATTATTGGCAACAGCGCCTCCTAGCACCACCCATTTTTTCACTATGTCGGACTATGTCTGACATTGGACCTATAGAGGAAAAGGCCAATGTTAGACATAGTCCAAAATAGGATTGGAAAGAGTTAATGGGTGCGTTGTAATCCATTCGTTTCTGTTTTGGTCCTGTGATGTCATCCTGGTTAAGAGCACTGCCTCTGACACAGGAGACCAGGGTTTTAATCTTGATCCGATTCAGTAAGCCAGTGCTATACAGTAAAGAGTCCATGCGTAAGACTCCCTAACACTACAGGGTGGCCTATTGAGTTCATAGTGGCTGCAGCTTTCAGGTGCTTGGTGTCCTATAGGAGAAAAGCGTTATAAAAATGTTGGTATTATGGTTATATCCTTTTTTGTCCATTGATATCTGATTTGGAGTGAATTTTCTGTCCTTTCTAATGGCCTAGAGATACCAGTTTTAGTTTCAAAGATGTTTATTGATCTTTGTTCCCCAAAGAGGCAAAGATTATTGCAATGGAGTCCCCACACATGGGGCAGTCTTTAACAACATACACACCAAAATATATCAAAAAAGGTAACAAAATATAGGTCAAACAAAAAGCTACACTAAAATGATTTGGTTATTCAGTTGAATATAGTGTTTAGAGGATCCACCTGGTTTCCTCCTGTTAGATTGAAACTAGTGAGGAAACCCCCCTATCCAATGGAGATTCTAACTGGCTATTATGGGTTATAAAAAGGTGTCTTCTTTAGCACACAGTTCAGATATCAAGTCCATCATTAGCAGTATAACCTTTTTGCTGCTCATTTCTAATTTTGAGCTTTCCTCTGTGCAATGTTGGTTCTTCTCAGCACTGTTATTTCACATACACTATGAATAGGCATGCAAATTATGGATGTCATGATACCCAGTTCATGGAACAGTATCAGGCCAGCAGTTCTGCTTTCAGAGTGTCAGTTTTCAACATTTTTGTTTAATCCTTTGGCTAAAAACCTTAGCGCAGCTAATTGAATGCAACTGCTTTTCTCTTTCTCCGCTTTAAATATTGTTGTTTAAATTGATTTTTCAGTGTTGGGGTTGCCAATAAAGCAAGTGCAATTTATTACAATTTCTACTGAGATTTTGTATGTTAAATTCTTGCTTGAATAATCAGTGATCCAAAATCAGCATTTTTTTGAAGAGACTCTGTAACAAAATTTTCAGCCTTATTTCTTCTTTCCTGTAAGTTCCTATACATGTTCTAATGTGGTCTGTGTTACTACAGCCTTTCCTAGTTGCACAGTGACAGTATTATCTCTGTTATATGATCTAATCTTCTTTCCTCTGTTGTCTTTGTCAGGCTCAGGCACTCAGGCTGGAATGTGCAGCTCTGCTTGTGATAGGATAGAAGCTGTACACACCCTCTCCACATCCCCCTGCAGGCTGTGTGAGTCACAGACTGAGCTTCCCTGAGCCTATTACAAGCCATGTCTTTTGTTTGTAAACACTGCCTAAAACTGGCAATTACAAGCCAGGATTGCAGCAGGGAGTGGCAGAAATTATTACATTATCATGTGACCACACTTTTTGGCAAATTATAAATGTGAATTTTTATCTAATAGCATCAGTATAATCTGCGAGGTGGAGGAATTATAATATTAAAATATTAAGAAGTGATCTTAGTAATCAAAGCTCAGACCTCAGATAATACTGTGTGGCATCTACAGCTTAACCCTCTGGGCGATACAATTACATCGCCCAGGAGGGGGCGCAGCACTTTTTTTTACATTTTTTTATTTTTTAAATCATGTAGCGAGCCCTGGACTAGCTACATGATAGCCGCTGCACAGCGGCATCCCCCCACCCACTCCGATCGCCTTCGGCGATCAGAGTAAGCAGGAAATCTTGTTCAGAACGGGATTTCCTGCTGGGCTTCCCCGGTCGCCATGGCGACGGGGCGGGATGACGTCACCGACGTCATGACATCAGAGGGAGTCCCGATCCACCCCTCAGCGCTGCCTGGTACTGATTGGCCAGGCTGCGCAAGGGGTCGGGGAGGGGGGGGGCTGCGCGGCACGGCGGGTAGCGGCGAATCGGCGGCGAGCGGCGGCGATTGGAAGTTACACGCAGCTAGCAAAGTGCTAGCTGCGTGTAACAAAAAAAAAATATGCAAATCGGCCCACCAGGGCCTAAGAACTCCTCCTGCGCGACATACCCCGAGCTCAGCTCGGGATTATCGCCCAGGAGGTTAAAACCCTTTTTTATTAAATGGAGAGAAAAGAAAAGGATGGACACCACTCTCTTGTGAAGTGTCCATCCACAGATAACAGCGGAAAGTATGAGCTTTCACTCTGACCACTGGGTCCCTCTGACCGGTGCCGCCTAGTGGTACTGACTACACAGATAACTACATCTGCACAGAGCCTTATTGCTGTACATTATCAATGACATTGTCAGCCAACAAATCTGTTGGGGATTCTTTATTTAAACAAATATATGTCACCACACTCAGTTTCCCACTGTGATGAAACGCGGAAAAGCCGCTGCCTCTCAAGGTGAGGCGGCTGTTTCCGCGTCCAGCATGGCGTCACAACGCGGAAAAAACGCCGCATGCCGCATAGGCAGAGTGGCGGAATCCGCATTGGTAACGGCGGAATCCGCATTGGTAACGGCGGAAGCCGCATTGGAGGCGGCTCCCGCACTCGGTTCACTGGATACATTGCAAAACAGTACTGGTGTGGCTGGGACTGATAGTCCACCTAGATTCAGAGTGACACGCGCGCGCGCACAGAGGCAGAGCTTATATAACAGCCAGAAGGGAGTCAGCTGACCAGGCGGGTCAGCTGACATTTTCCACTACTCTCATTGGTCCTGCAATTAGGGAGGTCCTGGAGACGTCCTTGTGTATATATACTGCTGGCTGTTCACTTGCTCTTTGTCTGGCGTTGCGAACACATACGTGGGAGCACTCAGACACGTAGTCAGATCCTTAAGTGTGCCGGGACCAGCTGGAGCTGTAATCCTACACTTAGCTAGATTCTGTTGATAGCTTAAAGTACTAGTTTGATTGTGATTATCTGTTATGACCTTCTGCCTGCCTGACCATCCTCTTGTATTCTGATCTTGTACCTTTGCTATTCTGATACTCTGTTGCCGAACCCCGGCTCGTCCTTAGACTCTGCTTCTGCCTCTTGATCTTGTACCTCGATATTTCTGATACCCTGCTGCCGAACTCTGCCTGTACCTAGACTCCGCCTCTGCCTTCTGAATTTGTACTTTATCTGTCCGTGTGTTACGATCTGGCTTGTCTGACCTCGAGAACCAACCTCACTATTGGAGGCGGTTCCCCGTCCTGTTAGTGACACTTTCTCCTGAGTGTCACTCTCAGACTTACCTTCCTACTCGCAGCCTGACTCCTCCCGTCTCGGAGAGCTCAGGTCTTCGGAAGGAATCCGTGCAGTACACCTCACTGCACTGAGGCTCAGTCCTCTTAGTGTTACTGTTACACCAAACACTACACTCTACTCTAGTACAGAGGTTATCTGGTATATCGGATTATTGGTGATACTGCAGATCACTTATAATCTGGTATACATCTGTATTCCCAGTGATACTGCAGATCACCGGTAATCAGATCCTCTCTGTGCTCCACCGTTCGTTACACCCACACAGGGAGCGCCTGTACCTTTTTTTTCTCTCCATGGTTTAACATTGATGTCTGTGGTCAAAAGAGGCTGCACACCTGTTTCAAGATACTCGGTACAGACTAATCTGAATAGATTGGTACAGGGAAATAGTCAATGCAACACATTCCTATTGGTACCTAAAGCTTAACCTTTATTGGATATATATTAAAACTTAAAAGTAATGAGAAGTATAAAAGAGTATTTACACTTTTACATGTGGAATAATTCTAACATGAGCAAATCCTCAGTAGTAGCCTCTCGTAAATGCAGTCTTTCCCTTTACAAGTCTGCCCTGTCAGGCTGCTCAAGACTGTAAGGACAGTAGTGCTGCAAAGGATTCCCCCAGCCTCCAGCTCAGTATAGCTGGATGGGAAAAGTGCACTGGTCCACAAGGACAATACAAGTGTGTGCAAACACACATACACAGCTGAAAGCTACTAGGCATCCTGGCAAGGCACGATCAACAAAAAGAGGGAGCTAAGCTCAAGAAGTATCAATGGACCACACATATACAATGGTACAATCACAGTTTTTACCGGGAACATCAGCTAGCATCTGTATAAGAGGAAAAAAAATAGCTTTTTATAAGCATGATATTTCAATATTGTATATATGATCAAATTTAATACTATGTTTTAAAGAGACGCAAGTCATTTATTGTGTGAAACTTTTTTTACTAGTGTTTGTATACTGCATCTTAGCCCTTTCTTCCCCAGTTCCTTTTTCTCCATTGACTTGCCTGATGAAGCGTGTTTTTTCCCGTGAAACGGGTTGCCTATTGGAGCTAGGATTAAATGTTTTTTTTTTTATTACTGAAATAACGACTCCTAGTCTGTTTCTTCTTGAGAGAGGTAAGTCCACCAACTTCCACCTTTTAAACTGCTTTTAGACGTTTTTATCCTGCATTGGCGCCTCTCTTCAAAACCTTTATATATAAGCTGAAGAAGGGCTGGGGGAGTGCATTTACGGAAAGGAGATGTTCCATCATTGTGTTGGGTGATTATAGCTAAAGATTATAGACAAGGATGCATCTTCCCTCTTATTTATATTTATTATACAACCACTATTGCAAAAAAAATATGCAGTTAAAATCTGACAGAACCCACAGGTTTTGGGCGAGTCTATCGCCTCATGGGGGATTCTCAGGGTTTTCTTTGTTTTCAACAGCAATTCCTGAACAGCTGTTTAACTGCCAAAATAGTAAGATACCAGCCAGTCTCCCTACTCACTCACACACTATTTTGTCAGTTAGACTTTGCATCTGCTGTTCAGGAAATACTGTTACAAACAAAGAAAACCCTGAGAATCCCCCATGAGTAGATGGACAGCCCAAAGCCTGTCGGTTCTGTCACATTTCAACTGCCTACTTTTTTTTGTGATAGTGGTCTTTTGAGAGGCAGTACTGTTCTAAGCATCTAAGCCAATTCCAACATTAACCCAGAAGGAGTTGGAAACTCAATATGAGGGGGCGGTACACTGATTGGGGGATGGATCCTCCCAACCTATTAACTCACATAAATTTGAGTGCCAGTTCAGAGATGCTTTACCTCTGATAGGAGCCGCACGTATATGTGACAGCTCTCATGTCTTTGCTGCGGGGGAGAGTGGTATTGCTTTGATGTTTTAAGCACGTTATTTTGCGCACTGCTAGTTTCCCTGACAAAGTCCTTTCCCTTAATTTAGACATAAAACACTCCAAATGTGTTTCACAAGAATCTCCTGCTTCTTCATGCAAAAAATGTGGTATAATCTGTGGCACAGTGATGCAATTGGGGAGTCGCCAAGCCTTGTATCACTGTGTCACAGATACAACCACATTTTTAGCCTGAAGAAGCAGTAGATTCCTGTGAAACATGTCACATGGCAATATTACCCTTACCAGCCGCAAGAACCGGGAGTTATGCTATTAGCGCAACCTGCGGTAATGTGCGTTACTAATGAGCGTGACCATAGCAATGGTCTCGCTACTCAAGCACCGCAGGTCGCAGTAATAGCGTAACTCCTGGTACTTGCTGCCAGACGGAAGGGTAATATTGCCATGTGCTGTGTGTGCACGGCATTGTTATTGCGTTTTTGTGCATCAGGCCCACTGTGTCATATACCTGGAGGAAGGCCCACCAACATATTTAACCAGATGTTAGCGTATTTTATTCTGTTTGTGCCTCTGTTCACCCACATTTTTATATCATAAAATGTAACCTTATTTACAGTATATACATTAAAAGATCTATGTCTCTGGTGTGTACAGAAATTATATACAATCATTAATCACTGATTGTATACAATATGCTGCGCCACCTGCAATATTTTTGCACAAACCCAATGTCTACAAAAAATTTTCAGCAATGTCCTGTTAGTGCACTGTGTTCCATCCACTTGAGTATGTATTCCAATATAAATAATCCACCGCGCACTTCCAGGAATCCCTGCAAAAGTAGCTTCACATAGCAGCCCCTGATGAGTCTTGATGACGAAACGTGCAGGGCTGAGCCAGTACGCCTGACGCACGTCACGTGGTAGAGGTGGAAAGCGGAAGGATTGGGTGGGTGCGGACAGCTGAGAGCGCGGGACGCCGCGTAAAGCACATGGAACGTCAAACGCCGGGCCTGAGAGACCTACCGCTGGAACACACTATCCTGTCTTTTAAATCCTGTAAGTTGCTGGAGTTGAGTTATTGCAAATTGTATGGACATACTGCGCAATTAATTTTTTATCTGTTTTATTAAAAAGGCCTATTTTTACAAGTTTATGCTGAGTATGGATCATTGATGAGCGGAGTGAAATATACAGTTTGAGCGAGTTTTCCACCTGAAGATAGGTGGTTTGGATCTGGTGAGCCTCTTGGTTTATGAGGTGGTGGGAACACATTATTGCACTGTTTCACCTGCACGGAGAGTTGGGTGAAGCATGAGGTTTTGAAAGTGAAGCAGTATTACGCTATGTGAAGCTATTTTTGCAGGGATTCCTGGTAGAGCGCAGTGGATTATTTATAATGGAATCAGTAATCACTGCTGTATGGAACACTTGTCAGTTTGCTCCTACAGTTCAAAAATAAGTATGGAACACTTGTCAGTTTGCGCCTACAGTTCTGAAGTAAGTTTCCCCGCAGTGAGCGAGAAGGGGGAGAAGAAAGGTGTCTAGTACTAGCACTATCCATTGTCAGTGATCCTATTTCTTAGATTTAGAGTTACTGAGACACTGTCTTGCAGACATATTCATTAGCTAGTACAACATGGCAACTGACACTTTTCTCTTCTTCCCCCCTCTCTCTCTTCCTGTGGAGAAACTTACTTCAGAACTGTCTGCAAACTATATATTACAATTGCACGTCTCCCTACTGTTAGGAGGCATGCCGACCGGCAGGCTGGGTACCTAGATACTAGAATGGTAATATACAGGCTGTTAATCAAAGTGTGACATTAGAAAATGAATTGAGTGCACACTATGCAGCCTCTCCTGATATAGGAAACACTTCTATACACTTCTTGCAGACTGACAAGTGTTCCAAGCAGCAGTTTTTTATGATTGGATACAATTTGGGTACATAGATCGTTTAATATAAGTCAATAAAGGTTACATTTTATGATAGGTGCCCTTAGGATTGAAAGTTTACCCGAGGTGACGTGACATAATGAGATAAACATGTGTATGTACAGTGCCAAACACACTAATAACCAGGCTGTGTTCCTTTTATTTTTATTTTCTTCTTGAAAGAGTTAATGCATGCAAATGACAACTTCTGTCTTGTTGGATCCTTGTCGGGTTATAGCGTAACCCTTAATGATAAGGAAACACAGCCACAAAACTTTTCCTAACAGAACAACTTCTGAGAGCAGTGGACAGGTAAAAAAGGTCAATAGTTCATATATTTCAACTCTGGGACTCTTGAGACACTGCGATTGAGCAGAGACAATAAAACATAAAACTACTTTGTAAATGTTTAAATGTGTAATTAAAACCATGGGTTGTCTTAAATAGTATTTTTTTAGGAGTAGGAGGATAGAGGCAGTTGTTTTATCTTCTCAGTTTATTTTCACCTTGGGTTCACTTTAAAGGAAACCTGAAGTGAGAGTAAAATGGAATGTGCCATTGCTGACTTGCTTACATTTTTTTTTTAAACTCACTAGTATAAACAACCCAGAATAAATACGAGGATCAGGCCTTCTAGTTGCTTTCTCATTGCAGTTAAAGAGGAACTCCAGTGAGAATAGTGTAATAAAAAAAGTGCTTCATTTTTACAATAATTATGTATAAATGATTTAGTCAGTGTTTGCTCATTGTAAAATCTTTCCTCTCCCCGGTTTACATTCTGACATTTATTACATGGTGACATTTTTACTGTGGGCAGGTTATGTAGCTGCTGCTAGCTGTTTTGGCTGTTAGAGACAGCTGTAGACAGCTATTTCCTGTCTGTGAACCTTGTTACATTGTGGCAAACTGTCAAAAGTACCACGGTCCTCAGAGCTTCTTGTGGGAGGGGTTTCACCACAATATCAGTCATACAGCGCCCCCTGATGGTCTGTTTGTGAAAAGCAATAGGTTTCTCATGTAAAGGGGGGTATCAGCTACTGATTGGGATAAAGTTAAATTCTTGGTTGGAGTTTTTCTTTAAGTGGCTCAGACTGCTGAAGCCAAATCATCAGCTAACTGATGTATTTGAAAAGGAATAAAGTAGGCAGCCACCATTTTACTTTCAGTTCAGATTTCCTTTAACCCTGTGCTCCTGGAATTGGATCATGCATTTGAATTTAAATATGGTATGTGTTTCAATACATGTATAAAATCTGATGAAGAATAAAAGGAGCAATAAACTATGAACTGATTCAATTCATACCCGTAACTCCAAAACTGCCATCAGTGTCATAAAAAAATCGGTAAACGATAAGGTTTCTATCCACCGTGTCATGTTTTATTACTTTTAGTGATTGTAGGTGGAATATGGCATTACTATTCTTATTTTTGTCTAGAATAAATGATATCACTGACCTACAAGAACTTATCCTAAAAAACAACTATCATTTGCCACAAATTCCATTTCACCGTTCATTTGTTGCAAGCAATGAGGTATGAAACTGGCCAACAGATAACTGAGGAATCTGAACGTCATGGTTTGTTACCTTTCTGTTCACTTGACTTGACTGCATAAGGATGGAATTCATTTTGTTTCCAGAGTTCACACTAACAGTACAAAAGGAATTAGTTGGTGAGTTAGTTCATATCTCACAGTGATAATTGTTTAAATTATCAGCCTAAGAAGAAAGTGTAGCTTTTGTCCTAAAACATTATTAAGACATATATCATTGGTGCTCAGGCTGAAATTGTTGCTAAAATTACTTTCCCATTCCCGCTTTCAGTCAATCTATGATCATCTAGTTAGAGCGCGCGGAAAGTGAGGAAAATAATTATATTATACCCTGCCAATTTGTACGTTTTGTAATTTTTATGGTAGTTCCCTTTAATAAAGAGAGACAAAGGCCCATAAACAATTAACTTTTTCGCCTGAGTTTTCTCCTAGGCGATAATTTTTCAACTTATTTTTAACTACCTGGAGACCGCTCCACGCCCATGGGCGTGGCCGAGCCGGTAGCACCTGGACCGCCTGACGCCAATTGGCGTCAAGTCCTGGGGCTGCATTTTGCACGAGATCGCGCGCAGGCTGCGCGCTCATCTCCTGCTCGGGGGCGGAGCTCTGCCTTGCTTTCAGTCTCCGAGCGGCTATTGCAGCTCGGGAGACTGTTAGACGGCGAAACCGCCATCTTTACTGTTAGTACAGCGCTGCGATCAGCAGCAGCGCTGTACTGGGGACAGCCGTGTGACACGGCTGTCCCCCTAGGGGACAAGAGAGTGATTGGCTCTCATAGGCAGAAGCCTATGACAGCCGATCGCCGTGATTGGCCGGCTGGGGGGAGGGAGGGGATTGAAGAATAAATAAATAAAGAAAAACAGTCAAAAACAGTCAAAAAATCAAACATAAATATTTATAAAAAAAACAAACAAACAACTTGGGGGCAATCAGACCCCACCAACAGAGAGCTCTGTTGGTGGGGGAAAAAGGGGGGGGGAATCACTCGTGTGCTGTGTTGTGCGGCCCTGCAGCTTGGCCCTAAAGCTGCAGTGGCCATTTTCGAGAAAATGTGCCTGGTCTTTAGGGGGGTTTACCATTGTAGTCCTCAAGTGGTTAAAAATATCTTTTCAGCACTTTGTAATTGATCAGTTGGGATGTGTATTCATCTGGGATCAGCAGCTGCTGCAGATCCCAGATGAATACACATCCCTGTGTGCGAGTGTCTAGAGGAGCCAGACTCTCACTTCCTCTAAAGGCACTTTTGTACAGCAGCAGACAGATTTTTGCCTCCGAGCAAACATTGCCTTGATAAAGGGACCTTACGTGGCTCTAAAACATTGGCCATATTTTTTTACATGGAACCAATAATGATTAACTTTGGATGTGCCAGCTCTTTTCTTTGTTGAATACTGCATAGATGGCATCATCCCTCTTTTTCAGCTGTTGTACTCCCCTTAAAGACTATGGGTTTGATCCTTTAGTGTGTGCTAGACAATACTACTAATGTGATGCCTTTCCTGCAAGAGGGCGGTACTACATGCTAGAAGTTGGTGCAAATAGGTCTAGTTGAGAAATTTGAAGAAAACAGACTCGAGAGGTAATTATATCATTTTACCAGAGGATCTATCGCATCTATAATTTTCACTTAATATGCACTTTAAGAAGTCACTTTCCTCTGGGTTCATATAAAGGATAAAAATGATTGATAACAGGGGCCAAACGATAAGGGGAGCAGCTCCTGCGGCTGCAGGAAAGGGCTGTGAAAGACCCCCAACTGTTTGCCCTCCCTCCTTCTGCTATTAGCTGCCCCATTCCAGATCAGGTGTTTTTGAGTCCACACTTGTTATTGGTTCAGTGAGATTGCAGCCGTCCATGTTATCCGATTCCTGCTATACGGGCCTCCTTGCCGTGAGTGTCACCATGAGGGAAGGGCTCTAACAATGTTTGGCTGAGGGACCTTATGATTTATAGTTAAGTCTCTGACTAATAAAGTTCACTCATTGAGTTTTTGATGGGGCTGCATTCCAGAGTTTTGCCTCACTACCCTTTTTACCCCTTGAAAACCAATTATATTTATTTTTTTGTTAAATTGTTCTTTAAACTCTGGTATGTCCCTTTCTGAACCTGCTAAAATATTCACAAATTACAACAATTACTTTCTGTTCCCTTGAGAAGAATTTCACTCCAGCAGCTACAGTTTTCTACAGTTTATCACTTTTTGACGAGCGAAAATTAGTTTCTTGAATGAAAATGATTAAGTACCTCGGCTTGCCAAAAGGCCAAAGTTAATTTAATCTTTTTTTTCCCTACAGTTAATTTTCATAATTATGCAATACAGACTAGTATACCTGGCAAATTATGTGTATTCTTTTAATTACGCCGCAGACATTGCTGGAACATTTGCAACTGCTCGAAAATTAACTCAGTCCATTTATTTTCTGTATTACAACAGTTTAATTGGATATTCCAATACTATCGTCAGTTTTGTTTTTCATGCTCAAAGTTACTACTAGTCCAGTTGTGTAAATACATAATTCTTCCTGTAAACGAATAACGATTTATATTTGTGTATCTGTCTCTGTGTGCCTTGATGTGTTGTCTGTTGTGTACTTCCCGTCTCTGCATACCTAGCTTCATACCAGATAGACCACACAGTCACAGTCAGTGCCTTCTGCTATCACACACTACATTATAGTACACCTGAAGGGAGAGGGATATGGTGGCTGCCATATTTATTTCCTTTTTAGACAATACCAGTTGCCAGGCAATCCTGCTGATCTTTCTGGCATCAGTAGTGTCTAAAACCCACATGAAATAAGCATGCAGCTAATCCAGTCAGATAAGTTAATTCGCTTTCCCCTAAAATTGGTCCTAGACTAGGATACATACACTAGACTACGATACATACATATAACTATGGTAGGGATTAGGCTGTGAGCCCCTCTGAGGGATGGTTAGTGACCAGACAATATACTCTGTACAGCACTGCGGAAGATATCTGTGCTATACGAATATTAATTAATAATAATAAGACTTCTGCCAAAAACATCTGATCTGCATGCTTGTTCAGGGTCTATGGCTAACAACATTAGAGGCTGAGGATTAACAGGACAGCTGGGAAATTTGCATTTTTTAACAGGGAATAAATATGTCAGCGTCCATAAGCCTCTTAGTTCAGGTATCCTTTAAGTTTAGTACACATGCTACACTACAAACAGTCAAGGCAACCATTCGCAGTCATGCTGGTCAAGAATCTCTTGGATGTTTAGATGTCCCACGAGGTTGATTAAAGATCCAGCAAACCGGATCTTTTATCGACCATGATGGCTGAGCACTTTGATTCCCTCTGAATCCCGTTACACTAGATTGCAGGTAGATGATGTAAATTATCATTATCTACCAGATACCAGTTATTTACCTGGCCTGCCACCTTACACCACTAGATTGTAAACTGGATTGTAGCATAAGTCTTGTCCAATATGAATCACATTGGCGCTGTCTCTAGCTTTGTACTTTCCAATGGATTAAAAAGCTATACAATTGTCACTTGCATTCTACTCCCACCCACGGCATACCTGCATTCCCAGCAGCAGGCAGTCTCCAATGAATAAGATACCATACCATTACTTGTGCTATTTTCATATTTGATGCAGCTGTCTAGATATCATTTAAAAAAGTCAGTCACATGGCTCAGAGATCTGTACACAATATATAAACATAGGGAGAGTTTCTTGCTCAGCACAGAGCCAACACCTGACTCCTCCCACCTGCTCCCTCCTGTGTAGTGCATAGAGGTGCACAGAGTTCATCTCTGTTTTCACAGGAAAAGACTGGCTAATGCCCTCTCCCAGTTCGAACAGCTCCCAGGAGCTTGAACAGCTCATAGACTGTTCCTTAGTCCCGCCATGTTGAATGTGACATTCATACAGGAAGAAAAAAAATCCAGTCAGGTAAAAACGAATAGTGCAAAACAGGATTACTTGCAACTTACAAAACTGTGCACACTCATGTAAATGTGCATTATTAAAACTTGACTATGAACAAGGGCTTTAAGGTTACAGACTGTATTTTACTGCAAGAGTAAAATAACACTCTCTTCTGTTACAAGGTATTGTGCTATTTAAAAGACAACTGTCACAAAAAAAGTGTAAAACTCAAAATAGAATAAATATAAACATACATTTCTCCCACAGTAAGATGAATTGTAAATTACCTTTTTCCTATGTTGCAGTCACTTCCAGTACATAGTTAAAGCTGACAGATTTTGGACTAGTCCATCTTCTTATAGAGTATTCTCAATATTTACTTTATTCTTTACAAATGCACTCCCTGGAATGGATGTGTATACAAAGATGTCAGCCAGATTCTGTACTCCATTGACCAGTATTTTGGAAGTTGGACTGCAGTTCAGTAAGTGAATTCTTAAAAAAAAACAAAAAACTTGAGAATACTCCATGAGAAGACAGACCAGTCCACAACCTAACAGCTCAAACAGATTTTCACTACCAAGTGTAATTGATCATAGTAAAAGGGAATACATAGTGCATTTACTCTGAGAGGAGTGTACATTTTATATGTATGTACTTTACATTTCTCTATTTCTCTCAATAGTGGTCCTTTAACCTCCCTGGTGGTTTGATTATTTACAGATTTTAGTCTAAAAGCGGTGAGATTTTTCAGCATGCTTTTAGACCCTAAAATCAGGAAAAAAATCACACCGCAGATATCTGTGGCAGCCCAGAATTTACTCACCTCCCTGGGATACAGTGCTGCAATTCTCCGTCCATCCTCTGGGTGGCGCTGTAGCCCTAAAGTGAGATCACCATCTGCTGTCATGATGACAGATGGCGATCTCACAAGGGGGATGCAGAGCCTCCGAAGAGAGGAAGAAGAATGGCTGCCGGCATCTGGATCCCGGAGGAGGTGAATAAAAATGCCCGCTGCACTTTGCATAGAGCTCCCGACGGCTACCACGAGTCAGGCTCCGGGCTACCGCTCCTGGCTGCTTTTTTCCACTCCAAGCCTGACTCGGGGATACCACCAGGGACGTTAGCCTGACAAAACACAAAAAAATTAAAAATCATTATACATTCTCTTTTAAAAACAATAAATCTTTCTTTATTTTGTTCACAAATTTTAAGTTAAAACCATTGTTAGGCAGTGACTGGGGATCATGTGTAATTTGCACCTTGAAATCCACTTTAATATTACCTAAAAAAATGAAAGAGGACATTGACAAAAAATTACTTTAATTAAGGAATGGCTGCTTATCCAAGTGTTCTATTCTAATGAACTGATTGCTTTTAGCACAGCTCAGTGATGTGCAGCAACACATAAATGCCAATAAAAATCTTAACCATTTAATGAAGGCAGACTAATGGCGGCTTCTTCATTGGTCAGTATGGTTTATTACACATCAATGTGTTGTGTTATTAAATGCAGTTTAAAATATATTAAACACAGCAGGATCCTTCATTGGTAATCAGTGCAGCTTAGTAGTTTCACCGCAATCAGTTGGGAACTGCCAGAATATACCTCTGATTCTCCACTGCTTATAAAATAACATGCTACACAAGCTAGGAGTATGTGTGGGAAGCTGACAAGCTGAAGGATTCATGTGAAACACCCAGTTAGGCTGACCGTAAATGTAACTGATGAGAAATATAACCTGACTGGAGCTGTGCAGTGACAGTTTTAAATGGAAGTCGTCTTGTGCCCACCTGAACCATGTGAACCACAAAGGGGTAGCAAGAAATTTGGGAGCCGGAGGCGCTGTGGAAGTTTGGGTGCCCCATAGACACTCATGTTAATATTGGCAATAATCAGAAATTTGGGTGCTGGAAGTGCCAAATAAAATAGTGAGTGTCAGAGCACCCACTATACAAACTGGTGTCCAAATTTCCAATTAGTGCTAATATTAACATGGATACCTAAGGGGTGCCCAAACTGCTGCGGAACCTGATATTTAGCATATATAGAAGTGAAGGAGGCACAGATATTGTCGGGTTTGCAGTGGGGGGGGGGAACAATATGGGTTAAGCATGGGGGAGGTCGATTAGGGTTATGAATCGATAAGGCAGTCAGTTAGGGGGAGGCATGAGTTGGTTAGGGTTAGGCATTGGTGGTGTGTTGGGTAGAATTAGGCATTGGAGTGAGGAGGGCTCATGTGAGATTAGGGTTAAAAACATACTGATATTTCACTTGCAGCACACATGTTCAAATGATCCATTTCTCGTCACAATTAGGTGGAATGGAGATTTGCTTTTGAACGCTCATCCCTAAATAAAATTATAATTTTACTTTCGCGAAAAAAAACCTAGCTATTTAAGTGTACCCAAGGTGACATGTGACATGAGATAAACATGTGTATGTACAGCTCAAAACATATTAATAACCAGGCTGTTTTACTTGTTTTATTTTGCTGCCTGAAAGGGGTAATTTTTTGGGATGGAAGTGACATCTTCTGTCTTGGTGGTAGCTTGTCGAGAATTTAGTAAACCTCACTGATAAGCAAATTACAGCCATAAAAGTTTTCCTGGCAGAACACAACTTCTAAAAGCAGAGGGAGGTACAAAAAGGTCAGTAGTTTGTTTTGTTATTTAGGGACACTTAATAGACTGCGACTGAACAGAGACAAGAAAGCATTTAATGTACGTTGTAAATGTTTAAATAAAATAATAACCATGAAATATCTAAAAAGCGTCATTTTTCGGACTATAAGGATAAATAAAATTGCTTATCTCATCAATTTAATTTCATCTCGGGATAACTTTAAACTAGTGCTCTCTTCTTTAACTGACATATATATTAAATTGCAGAAAGGCAGAATAAAAACCATAATCATTTTGCATTTTTCGATGAGGCGAAAAAAATTGTGTTATCATACAGACTATACTCAAATCATAAATACTGATTTGTAGCACAATCTCATTGGCCATAATTGGAGTGTAACACGGATCAAATTGGAAGATTTGAAATGACCGTACAGCTTTTATCTCTGGATGATTTTCACAAACGACACAATTCATTTTCAATTTACAATGACAATACAGCCTCTTTATGTTCATTCTTTTGCCAGAATGTTCAAAGGGAACCAATTTGCTTTCCAATTAAAACAGGCAAGCATTTTCAAATCCAAGATCTAATTTAACTGTCCATTTGATCACAAGAGACTGCTCATCATCTACCCCAAATCATTCATTTAAGAATTGTTTTTAATGAAGACACAAGCAAACCATGAGATGGAGTTTAAAAGGGGAAAAATAGTCTTTCAAATTGGATACGGTTGTTTTACAGGCAATTGAAGAATAGTAATTGTAGGGCCTTTTCAAACAATAGCAGCAATCACAAAACATATCACTTGAAAACTGACAAGTATATTTTCAAAGTATCTTCACATTTTCGGCCTTGTTTTGTGCAGATACACAGTTTATCTGTTTTGTGATAATGAAATGTATTATTATTATTATTATTATCAATTTATGTAGCAACAGTATTTTTGCAGTAGGGTCAAGTGGTCAGCTCACCCAAAACACTCAATTATGACCAAAGTATAAAAAAGATTAATCTGTGCCCCTACATATAAATACTTAATTAGAGTCCTAACAATATTTGTTTACTCAAATGCAGAATGGAATTTGCATAAAATCAGCTCATTACACAGTAATATTTTAGAGGCTATAATGTTCAAATCCTTACCATTTGTTATTTTTAGCTAATTTTTCAATGCTGTGTTATCTTGATAGTTGCCTAACACTAACCTTCAAACTGAGGCTAAAACACACTACTACTAGCTAAACAACAATAAAACAGTCTTATAGTACAGGTGGTAAGGTGTAAAAACGCTGGGTTTAACACAGTGTAATGCACTTGCTTCAGCCAAACACACTGGAGTTGTCTCTCAGTGGCAGTCACATGCAAGGACGAGATTCTCATCATGGCCGCCTCTTTATATAAAGGAGGGACTGGCCAAGGTTCCCCTCTGTGATTGGTTGCTTGGACTTAGGCTAGGAGCCCTCTGATTGGCTCAATGATGTCATGGACGTCATCTCCATGGTAACAGTACCAGGATCCGGATATCTGCCGGATATCCGCGGATATCCGGTATGCGCCCAAATATCCGCATAGAGCTATCCGGATTTGGGTCCAACTATCTGGAATCCGAATCCGGTCGATAGGGCCTAAAAAGTTTGGATATCCGGGTTACCCGGATATCAGGAATCCGATTAACAACCCTGATAATGAGGATACTTATCTATAAGCAGAGTATTGCACAATATAGTCCCGGTACATCATAGGATTGGTCTCAGATGAGGCAAGTAAGAGAAAGGTTCAAAGCGCTAGGTGGCTTGACATGCTTTGAGGCATTCAAACCACTTTCAAATAGAGCCCCAATCCAAAAACCAGCATTTTGGGCTCTATTTGAAAGTGGTTTGAATGCCGCAAAGCATGTCGAGCCACCTAGTGCTTTGAACCTTTCCCTCACTTGCCTCACCTGAGATCAATCCTTTGATGTACCAAGACTATATTGTGCAATACTCTGCTTATAGAAAAGTATCCTCATTATAGTTGTTAGTGCATGCCAAGCCTGATGCAAAAAATGACAAATAAAATGGGAATTAGAAAATCAGAAATCTTTAAACCGAAAGATTTAAAAATTGGGAAATCTGAAATTGGAAAATGGGCATTTCTGACCATCCCTAGCTGGTACTATAGAAATGCATAATAATCGTAACAATAACAGAAATAATAATAATATACTAAAGAACAAAACAAAGATCAGTGAATAAAATATACTGTATATCATAAATACTCATCTCTGTTGAAGGTTGCTGATGTTAATAACCCTAACGCATTATTTAATTACTCTTATTAATGTGAACATGATTTCTCTTCTGACATGGCATTAGAGGAAATAGGAAATCCATTGTCTTTATGTAATGTCACAGTTAGGCCAGGCCATTTTCCTAATAAGAAGGGCCCATTTTGTTGCCAACCTTGCAAATGCAAAATGAATGAGGAGAGTTTTTAGCTGCATGGAATGTAGAAATGTTAATCTATATGTACTACACAGAGAAGTAGGTTTTCCTCTAAGAAGAGCATCAGTTTAAAGGGCTTATTAATAAAAGCACATACACATATCATCAACAAGATGATAAGCCATTTTCATTGGAGCATAAAATGAAATTGAGAACTTTATTGAATCAGCTTTACTGCCAGAACATAACTCAGCAACATGGCGCTAATTGAGTGCTTGTTGGCTGAGACTACTTTGCGCTTTCTTACTGTGCGCGTAGATCAATCATGCAACTATTTCCTTATTGCAGTTATTATTGAAGGAGCAAGCACTTTAAGCAAAGGATCCTGGTGGCTATTTCTTTTTAACTTGATGCTAAAAGTCTTTAAGCTTCATGTAGGCTCCAGGGAGATGTAATGATTACTCTTATGATGTCATTCCTACAGGGAGCATCTTAGGCATTTTTCTATCAGTATTGCAGACACTGCTGCAAAGCTAAAGGCAATTTCCTTTCCATTACAGCTGTAAATGTGAAATGTCTAGGAGCTAGCTTTTTGAAGGAGTTATTTGAAAGTGTTATCAAGATGTTATTCACACTTTTCCAATGAAAACCTCACAAATACGCTGTGTAAATGTGGCATTAGAGAAAGAAGAGAAATACTTGGTGTTTAAGTAATGTCATAGATAGCAATCTGTCTGGATAACGGGGCAATTTGGTGGTAAAATAAGAACTTTCTTATTAGCCAAAGATTTATCTCATTCATTTTACAAAAATGCTTTTTTTTGTAAGCAGCGAAATTAGAGCATATCTGAGTATCGCGGCTTCTGTCAGGCAGGCATTTTTTAAAAAAGAATTAGCCAAGATATTTTGGTCTTAATTGTTAATATTACATTAAGAATAATTGTATTCCAACCCAGCAGGATTAGATTCGGTATATAGATTCAGTAGCTTTGAGAACATAAAAGAGCCACAATGTCATTTGTAACAAAAAATTGCTTAAAGTGATACTGAAGCGTAAAAAAAAGTATGCTATACTGGATTGTATGTGTAGTATGGATAATTAACCTCCCTGGCGGTGCATTTCTATCTGGAATTAGGAGCCAAAAGCGGTACATTTTTTTTCAAGCATTTTAGATCTCCAATTCTTAAGTCTTAACTCACCAAAATATATCAGAATAAAAGACTGGAACACAAATTTGCTGAAATAATAAAATTTATCAATAAACTGAAAAAATAGGAAAAACTGTACAAATAAGGCAGCAAGAAGATAATTATACATTATACACTATGTACATGTATACTTAGTACACCTACCGTGTATGATAAGTTTTAAAGTAGGGAGCAGCACAGAGTCCAACATTGCAGTCAGGGCAGTAGATGCGCAACTCCTTCCTGACTTTTTTGCCCCTCTCATCTGTCTTGGAGCAGCACACCACACATGTCCTGGTTGGTGTGTTTTTTTTGGCAGTGGGAGGTATGTGCTCTGGGAAGTGCCGGCCAGTGAGTCGGTTAACTACATAGGAGGCACGTCGGCCGGTTCTGGCATCTGCGGCAGTCTGGTACCTCAAACAGATACACTCGCGCATCCTCCATATGTAGTCCGCGTGAGTAATTGGCCTTTCACTGCGCTGCTTATAAAGTACATAGGAATTCCACAGAGACTGCTCCAGAAGATGTCAGAATATCTTTTTGTAGTACTTCTTCTGCTGTTAGCGGACTGTGGGATAAAATGTCACTGCTTCGTCCGCTCTGTCCACTCCACCCATTGTTAGGTTGAAGTCCACCACAACCTGCGGCTTCTGTATTTCCTTTCTTCCTCTCGTTTTGGTGGGAACAGTGGAGGTGTCGTGGACCGTGGAAAGGAGACAAACGTCTTTTTTATCCCACCAGCGGAGAGCCAGCATCTTTCCTTTCTGCCAAGCAGCTATGTCCCCGGTTTTCAATTTCTGCTTCCCAAAAGATGTAGGCATCTCCCGCCTGTTTGGCCTAACTGTGCCATAGGCATCAGTGCGACGCTTTATGAGGATCTCAAAGAGTTCCGGGGAGGAATAAAAATTGTCCGTGGTGACACAATATCCCTTGTCCAGTAACCGCTCAGCAAGTGATAAAATGAACTTGTCGCCACTCCATAGTCGCTGAACCGGGGATTGAACTTTGTTCCCTTTCCGGTGTACAAAACTGTATTCCATATGTACCCAGTTGAAGACTCACAAAACATATAAGATTTTATTGCAAAGCGGGCTCGCTTAGAAGCTATAAATTGCAGCCAGCTCAGCCTCCCCTTGTAAGCCATCAGGCTCTCATCCACGGATATATCCCGCTCTGGAACATACGTGGTCCTGAAGTTCTCCACCACCATCTCGTACACTTCCCAGATTTTTTTCAGCTTGGGAGCAGGGTAAGTGGACTCCTCAAAGGTGTCGTTATTGGCGAAATGGAGAAATTTCATGATGAGCGAAAACCGGTACTCGCTCATCACTGTACCAAAGAACGGGGTCGCTATCATTTTGTTGGTAGTTCAATACCACTTCTGCAGGGGCTTCCCCACCACCTCCTGCAGAATTATAAGTCCCAAAAATAGCCAAATATCTTCTTTGGTCACCGGCTCCCAGGTCCTGCTACTTGAGAAAGGGCGTCGTGGAGCAGCCAGTTGTTGGGTGGCATAATGATTAGTCTCCTCCACAATCTTCTCAATAACGGCCTCATCAAAGAAGAGCTGCAGGTAGGCCAGGGGGTTGTGCTCGCACACTTTCTTCAGGCCAGTCTCCCCAGTAAAAGGAAAACGGGGGCGGGGGGGGGGGTGGCGGTGCCTGAGAAAAGTCAATGGGGCACCAGACCCAGACATTGCTAACATCCGTGGTGATGGAATCACTCTCGCTGTCGCTACCTGGGTCGGATGAGAGGTCCCCAGGTGCGTCACTGTCGCTTGAGTCCGCCAGTGACTGCAAATCGCTGTCCTCCAACTCCACCAGCGATTCCGCAGCGAGCTGCCTTCTTGAAGCTGTGGCCATAGCAGAATACAGGCAGACAGAGGTCAGTGAAAATGGCAGGCAGAGAGTTGTCAAATCCACGCAGGGGTCGGTACAGGCAGCAGGAAGAGTAGTCAAAGTCCAGGCAAAAATCGGTACACAGTAAATCAATCAAAGTCCAGGCAAAATCAGTACAGGGAGAAGGCAAAGAGAATAGTCAAAAATCCAGGCAAAAATCAGTAACGGGTATCCAATAATCAATGATCAGCAATCAGCAACTCACAGATCAAACAGCCAGCAGCCACGGTCTCCAGAGAGCAAATGGCAACATTGAATTGAATACAAACCAACTTGTATTCAATGCAATGCTACTTGTGGCCAATCAGATTACTTGTCATTTTTTTTTTTATATTCTGCCTTCCTCCCCCTGTGGCCAATCAGATAATGTGTGTTATTTTTCATTTTTTTACTCTCCCTCCCCCTGTGGCCAATCAGATTGTTTATTATATGTATTTCATTATTCCTTCTCCCTCCCTACCCCTGTGGCCAATCACAGTCTTTTATTGTTATTTTTTTTTTCCATGACTCCCTCCCTCCTTCCCCCATGACCGCACGCCGCCCCCAACGTCACGCCGCACCGCCGCTCCATGCCACCGATTGGCCGCCGGGTCCCCGGAAGATCAGACAGGTAATGGGGACTCCGGCGGTCGAGAGGGAGAAGCCTGGGTCCCGCTGTGCGGCGCGATCAGCGTGCGGGACCCAGAGAGACAGAGCGCGCAGTGTTTTCAGCCAGCCCGACCTGTGTTCGGGCTCACCGCTTTCAGCACACAAAGCGGAGCCCGAACACAGGTCGGGCTTACCGCCAGGGGGGTTAATAGAACGTTAGTGACAAAGAAAAGAGTCTCATATTTTTATTTTCAGTTATATAGCTTTATTTTTATGATATTGCATCATTCTCTAATATTTGCAGTTTACAAACTACACTCTGTATTTTAAACTATGAAACAGAGCAGAGCTAATGATCTTTTGAACTTTCCTGTAGTAAAACCTTAAAACAAGAAACAGTGAGAGACAGTTTGGGATAAGTGCTTCAGAAGACAGCACTATAGCTGACCAACCTTGGTCAGAGAGCTCAGAGAAGCTCTTTTGCATAGATAACCACTGAAGTTTAACTCCTCCTGTTCTGGAAAACAATAGGAGACTCATATCTGTGCTAATAATGTTCTATTTCTTAGCTGTACTACACATACAAATCATTATATCATAAGTTTATTTTCACTCCAGTTTCCATTTAAAGGATACCTGATCCACTGCAAACCTACCTACGGTAAGCACAGAGGAATCTTCATGCAGGAGCCACATACCTTTGTGCATTGTCCGGTTCTCTCCTCATTCACCCCCCCCCCCCTCCGTCTCCATAATCACTCCGTAAAAAATATGACTTCCAGCTAAAGTCAAATTTTTAGACAGGAAGAGGTAGGCTTACAGCAATGTTCCCTACTATCACTTTCACATTCTTTTCACCACCATATTCACGTCCCGTAAAAGGTTGCTGTAAGATAAAAAAGAGCCCCTTGGTGATACTTACCTCGGAACAGTGGTACCATTCGGAATGCTCATACCTTATTGTGAGTACTAGTGTTAAAGTAAACCTGTAATACAGAAGACTTTCCCTGGTGTGTACGTACTTCAGGAGGGGGAAGCCTCTGGATTCTAATGAGGCTTCCCCAGCTGTCCTAAGCCTCGGTGATCCAGCCCTGGCAACCCCCGAATGGAAGTCATGTCAATATTTAGGTTTGGTGCTCTTACGCAGGTGCAGCTTTCCGATGGGCTTCAGTGGAAATAGCTGAGCCCGATCGAGTCCACTCTACTGGCAGGTGCAAGTGGACTTGAACACTCAAATAGGTAGAGAAAAAAAGAGCAAGCAGTGATGAGCGAAAATGCCAATATTCTTTTTGCATTCATTTTCGCAAAAATAATGTTAAATTCGACTTTCAAGTGAAAATGCCATCAACAATCATTTTATATAATAAGTTTGTGATTTTTCACATTTTTGTGAATTTTCACATGTAAACAATTTTTTTGCGGTTTTCACAAATTTCAGCCTCTGAAAGAAAAATTCATTTTCTTTGACCATATTTTTCGCAAATATATTCTTGAAATGGACAATACATTTTCAATGCAAAAATGACTTTGGTGAAAACTCGCTAGCAACACTGAGAGCAAACAAACATCTGTATTAATCACAATGATGGGACAGAAAAATGTATGGCCACCCCACAATATTTGTCATCAGTGAAATTGCTTAGTATATGGTCTAAATTGGCTGTAAGTAGACAACATTTTTTTTAAATGTAATTTAAATTATACATATATTGTGATCATCTCCAAAATTCCTTTTATTCCTAATATACCGTGTCTTAAGAAAGTGAGTACACCCCTCACATTTTTTTTAAATATTGTATTATGTTTCTATGAGATAACACTGAAGAAGATATGTACTCACTTTTGTGAGATACTGTATCCAATACGTTACATATCACTTTCTCTTAAACTAGGTTATTTTTGGAATATATATCGATTCTATTTGTGCACTCACATCCACTTTGTCTATTGGCTCAGCAAGCTGGACAGATTGCTAAATTGATAAAAGATTGCTTATCGAGCTCTCACCTGTATTCTGGCATCAGTTCATAAAGACATTATTGCTTTGTACAGCTGTAAATCCATAATATATCTGAGTATTACAAGGCACAGCTCTGGATGCAAAGGTCGAGTCACTTTGAAGCATGGAAATATTAACTGACCTTGTCTTATCATAGGTAACTAAAATGCAGCTAAGCATACAAGACATAAGCTTTATTTGTTTTTCTACTGTTTTCAGATCCCACACTTAATATAGATTATGCAAATGGATAGAGACTTTCACCCAGGCACGTGCACAAAGGGGGGCTCTAGGTGCTTGAGCACCCCCCTCCCCTTTTTTTCCCCCTGGCAGCATGTCTGGCCCTTCTTCCTTATTACTATTGTTACACTCTGGGACAGAGTTCCTCAAAGTCCAGAATGTCGGGGAGGAGAGCTGGGGGGAGGGATAGGAGGGCAGAGACAGGAGATCAGAAGAGGAGGAAGAAAACAGCCTGTGGGGAGATGTAACTACAGAAGATGCAGGCCCTGTACTGTCACTGCCAGTTCTGAACATCAAGAGGTAGAGAGTAGCCAGAGTCACTGGCAACTGTGATAGAGGATTCTCTGCATGGCCCTCCTTTCGCCCTTCTCCCTCCCCCAATACCAACCCAGGTGTTCTGAAATAGCATGTATACATTAACTGAAGCCTAGTACAGGCTTGCAATTTTGGTGGCCTTTTCCTGTACAAATACCCTGTATGGGTTTCTGCCAAGCAGCGTATTCCGCCCTTTAAAAAGGGGATCTTAGTGTTCATGTCCATTTTAGCCACCCAGCTAAAAAAGAAACAACATTGAGTTTCTATTACGTTATACAACTGCTTTCCACAATAACCACAATGAACAAAAATATTAGATCATCATTAAGCAGCCATATTCCCCAAATAAAATGATTAGGAAGTATATACCCCCAAAAAGCATGATTAGGCAGCGTATCCCTGCAAATGGCAAAATTAGGTGGCATATACCCTAAAACACAAGCTTAGTTCTGCATGTCCCTCAAAAAATGTAATAAGGTGGTATGTACCCCAAATATTGTAATGTGGTGGCTTGTACCCCCAATACCATCATCTATTATTTTTTACTTCCCAAATAACATAATGCAGCAGTATGTACCCCCAAATAATATAATGCAGCAGTATGTACCCCAAATAACAAGTACCTCCCAAATAGCGGAATGTGGCAGAATGTACCGCCTGAAAGAACATTATGAGGCACCATACACAATTTAATTAAACTCCTCCTCAAATATATAACCCCCACCACCACAATAATCATATCACATTTGTAATGTCTTAAAGGGAACCTCAAGCGACATTTGACATGATGGGATAGACACGTGTACAGTACAGTGCCCAGCACACAAATAAATATGCTGAGTTGCTTTTCTGCTTTCTCTGCATGAAAGAGTTAATATTCTACTATGCAACTGGCAGTTTTTCTCCAGTCCAGACTACTGATAAGGAATTACAGCCATAAAATACTTTGCTCTAGGAAGCCCAGGTCTCTGCAAGGAGAGAATTGATAAAAAAAAAAGGTCAATAGTTCATATATTTGAGCACTCGGAGACACAGACACAGACTGATACATTCAGCTGAGACAAAACAAAAATCTGTCTTTTAAAGTTTATAAACATAACATAAAACTGGGGGATATCTTAAAGTAATTTTAGTAATCTTTATCGCTTCCCTTTATTTTCACTTAAGTATCACTTTAAGCCTGTACATACAAGGTCCTCCCAATATTGTACCTTGTCAAAGCTTTACCTTTATTGTATGTTATATACATGAGCTATGTAAGCATTTATCTTACTATTGGCTGTATTGCACTTTAATGGCTGGATAGTGTACTGGTTAAGGGCTCTGCCTTTGACACAGGAGACCTAGGCTCAAATCTCAGCTCTTCCTGTTCGGTAAGCCAGCACCTATTCAGTAGGAGACCTAAGGCGGCACGGTGGCATAGTGGTTAGTGCTCTTGCCTTGCATCGCTGGGTCCTCGGTGCGAATCCCAGCCAGGTCAACATTTGCAAGGAGTTTGTATGTTCTCCCCGTGTCTGCGTGGGTTTCCTCCAGGCCAACCATTTTCCTCCCACATCCCAAAAACATACAGATAAGTTAATTGGCTTCCCCTAAAAATTGTGTTTAGACTTTAATACATACACTACAGAATACATACATAGACATATAACTATGGTAGGGACTAGATTGTGAGCTCCTCCGAGGGACAGTTAGTGATAAGACTATATATACTCTGTACAGCACTGCGGAAGATGTCAGCGCTATATCAATACTAAATAATAATAATTATAATAGGCAAGACTCCCTAACACTACTACTGCCTATAGACCGTGGTTGCAGCTCTGGTGCTTTGATTCTGCCAGGAGAAAAGCGCGATATAAATGTTATTTGTCTTTGTCTCTGTACAGCAGTGCATACAATAACCGTGCTTTACAAATAAATAATGATAAAAATCACAATAATTTCTTTTGCAAGAAATTTTCCTGAGACAGACGTTAAATTATGAACACATTGCTTCAATTATTGAGTGTTTCGAAAGACTTTATTCTATTTACCACTTCAAATCTACACATTCATGAGTGGTAGCCTGACTTCTGTAAACTCTCGATGATTGATACCTTAAATAATATATTGTTTGAAAAAATTAAGCATTATACAGGAAGTAGAATACATTTAAAAGCAATTGACTTTAATTGTATCATTGGGATTACTTTGTTGAGCTTGCAGCTGTTTTTTAACATGAGAAAAGGCAAAGTCCGTGATACACCCTTCAATAATTGCTGAAATAGTAAAATCATTCCATGACTAATCTTCACCCGCTGAATAATTTTATGCTGCTTAGAGTCATGATTTGTATTATTCAACAACCTGGAGACTTTAAGTGCAACGCCTCACTAGGTTTAATTGTTTTCAAGAAAGATATAGCTTGCATCGAAATTTTAAAAGCGGGGTATTTTAAGTGATTAGAAGCATGCTGCAAAGTAACGGTAGACTTAAACACAATTGTATTCTTTGCTCTCTACTTTTTAATTTTAGGCTAAATCTTGTTTAAACAAACAAGAATGCTTACTTGTTGATTTTACGTTTAAAGCGGAACTGTAACCAAGGATTGAACTTCATCCCAATCAGTAGCCAATACCCCCTTTTCCCCATGAGAATTCTCTACCTTTTCTCAAATAGATCATCAGGGGGATCTGTATGGCTGATATTGTGGTGAAACCCCTCCCACGGTGTGATGTCACGACCTAGGTCCTGACAAATTCCAACTGCCAAGCAACTTTGTGCATGTGTAGATCTATAAAGAAAAAACTTTTAGCCTATCGCATTATTAGGGGTGTGTTTATAGATAATGGCAGTTGGTGCTGTTTTTTTTCATGTCGGTCAGTAGTAAAGATGATTACCTGCAGGCTGATTGTGGATCAAACAGTATGAGCAAATTACATGGCGAATATCAATCATTTCTTGATCTCTCTTCTATATTTTAACTTCTTACTTTAGCAATGTATTGATTTATTTTTTACCCTACAACTATTTTTCAGTTAAAGTTCCTCTTTAACTCCTCACACAAAGCTTTCTTATCCTCCATTTTTGTCACCCCCCCCCCCCCCCCCTCACAATTATGAGTCCTCAATTTTACTTCCTTTTTAGAACTATCTTTCACATTTCACAACACGTCTTCAAACCTTACAATGCACCTCTTCAGACAAGCATATATTCTGTTATAGTCCCCCTCATAGATCTGACCCCATCTGCACCAGATGTCATAACTCGCTGCCTCATCTGCATACTCCTTTATCAACTCATTTGGGCAGAGTCCTCCCCCGAATGTTTCTCCTAGCAGTACCGATTCACTGAAATGAACATGGACCTGTACAGCTGGACGTTAACTGCTCATGTATTTTGTAGGTGTGTTATATGTTCAGATTGTACTGTGTATAAAATAACTATGTACTTTGGTCCTCACTGTTGTCTGTTTTAAACAGTTGGTCAGCTTATGGACTAATTAACATTGTAATTCCCAAGCTAAGAATCCATTTTTATTCAAAAATATATAGACGCGAATCCTTCTTTCCATGCTGAAGCAGCTCTGTTAGTTAAATTAATGGTCCAAACTCCAGAGTGTTTAATGATTTGTTGCAATAAGCCTATAGTAGCAGCAATGGTTATAAGCAACTGCACAAGCCACTGTAATAGACATTCTTTGGCCCTTATTCAATTAACTATTTATCCTACATTTTCTCCTTGGTGTTATGTTCACACCTCATCAATAAAATGCAGTTGAAGCTCTCAGCAAGGAAGAATTGATTCCAAATAATTAAATAGTACCTTTTCAGCTACTTTTTAGTACTTTTTTTAATTGCAGAGTGCTGGAAAGTTACTTTAAACAGAAGATGAAAAAGGATCTCCTAGGATAAAACTTAGGAGAAAAGGTGAATTGAATAAGGGCCTTTTTTGTCTTATGTATCCAACAAACACTCTTCTACTGCCTTTTCCATGTGGTCTTTAACAAAATGTAGACAGGTAGTAATGCTATTTTAAAAAATTTAGTGGCTTTTCCTCGCAGGCTTGGCATTTACAACACTGCTATTCAGAATTGGTTGATGGTGGATTCATTAATATTGATTGACCTTTACCACCACAAGAGAGGTGTTTGGTTCCTTAGACCCAGGGTTCTTTGAGATCTCCCCAATTACGACATAGCTTGCTCTGCATGTGATTGTTGGTGGTGGCCCACTCCTGAGGATGGTAATAGTGATGAATTTATCCTATATGAACAGATCTGTCATACTGTGGTCTAAAATAATCCTGAATTTGTATAAATAGTTTTGTAACCATTTCTCCTGGTGAGCATCCACAGCTGTTTTTCACAGGCTTGCAAAAGGTTCCTTAATTTGACTCCTGACAACTTTCCTAAAATGTGTGTGCCGTAAAATCCTACTTGGATAGTGAAGAACCAGATTTCTGTTCTGTAAATAAGGTTGGGCTTCCAACATTCACCCTTGATTATCACAATGCGAACTGAAACACCTGACTCTAATTTCCCCTTCAAATGAACTGATAACTCCAGAGGTTCATGTACTGTCCTTTGCCAACAGCAACTATGTAGTTCTGAATTAATGGGTTTTACTGCTTTTCCTAGCTCTAGAACTTGTGAGAAAAAAATAGATTGCATTTTAGATCATGATTATGCAGCAAAATTGAAAATGTAAAACAGTTCACAGGGTTTCAAGCAATACTGTTTATTGTAATTATTTACGCTGACTATTTGTAAACAGTGCTATCTGACCTCTACTCACAAAGTAAGTGCACAGCTGGTCTCAGAATATTTATAATGCATTCTCTAATAGCTAACTGCACCAACTGATTGAAATAAAATTAGTCGCTTATTTTACCTTAGAATACCCAAGCTGCTCAGGGTGACCCAGAGCCACTAGGAAAATGCAGGTAGCCCTCCTACTAAAAAGCAATCTTCTTCTACCTTAAAGAGTTCTCCCTCTAGGTGAAGTAGGTTAGATTTATGGCATGAATGCTTTAAGGAAATAAACTCTAGGGTCCTTATTGAATTCACTTTTTCTCCTACGTTTCCACCTAGGTGATAGGTTCACACCTTATCAGTACAATGTCTTTTAACCTTTTGTCAAAAACCTGAGCGGTTTTTGCCTTTTTCATGATTGCTAACTCAGTAAAGGACCAGCCCTTAAAGCGTTGCTATCATATAAATCCGACATAGTGGGGTCTGAACCCTCTATAACAGTAATTATAGATTGACGGTATACCTTGAAATGAATCAGAGCACTCAGTATATGATTTTATATAAAAAATTGTATTTGCTTATCATACAGCATATATACAAAATATGGACAGTTCCAAGTAGTGTTTCCTTCTAACAGTATTCCATCTTATCAAGGCTTTATAGCCAAGCAATCATCAATCTTCTAAGTACATTATAAAAAGAATATAACGGTTGTGTTATGTAGAATACGATCAAAAATAGTCTCATCTGTATCAATAGCTGTGTATCTAGTAGCTGTGTAAAACTTGTAGTAATCTTCTTAAAGAAATTGCATAAAAAATAGCTTCTAAAAAAACTTCTTGCTAACATCTTAACAAAACTTAATGCTGAAAAATTAATAAAGTAAATCACCAGAATATTAAGCACATTACCCCTTCTCTGTTATCTCTTCAGCATCTAGAACCACTTGTGGGAAGGTAGCTTCTGCCTCATGTGTCTTCTCAGGAGATTGTTGGGCTTCTGCAAACTATGAGCTTACAGCTCCTACCTTTATAGGGGCAGGATGCAATATGGCTGCCTAATCTGGAATTTCCCTGGATCCCAGGTTCTGATTGGCTAAAGCTTCCGTGCGTCAAACGCTATCTATGTTTTGAATACCTAAATCACAATATTATTGTTTATAAATTCTTAATTACCTTATCTTGTGGGAATTTACGTAGGTTTGCAATGTTTACACATTCTAATCAGGTCATTTCTGACGCAGTTAATTAAAAATGGACGTCACCAGCCATCTTGTCTGCTGGTTTGCCCCAGACATTGAGACTAAACAATGTCATTCATGACGCATTTCTGATAAAGTGTTCTCTGCTAATTAGTTTTTGGAAGGTGTCTGTACTTTCCCAGGTCAACTTGACACTATAACACTGTACACAGACCTGTAAGAGCCTTCAGCAATTTAAGGCTTATTGAAGCATACAGGGCTTCTAATATACTTATTTAAATATAAAGCTTATTATATAATTCTTCTTAAAACAATTAATCATATAAGATATAATTGCATATTAAATCTTAATAATATAAAATCATGTTGTATATATTTGTCTTTCTTATAAAATAAACATTATATGTCTAAACGGCAGACGTCGCTATCTTATCATAAATAACAATCTATTAATAATAATTATCAGACTATGAAACCGCCAGGTGGCATCATTGAATCATCTTTAACTAATTGGGAAAACCCCTTGTTTTATATTTTATATCTTTCATATTTTGACTTTCTCTGTCTGGGAAATGTTTATCTTTTCTTGCTGGCCTTGGCCTTCAAGAAAAGAAACATGTAAACAATTGTCTAGCTTACAAGTTAAAACAATCTTATAAAAGTTTTACTTTCTCTAACTATCACTGACAGAATCTATTACTTTGAATTGCATTTAATGCTGGATTCTAATATATAGGGTTTAACAATAATTATTTATTTCTTTAGAAGGACTGTATTGATTATTAATGTTTATATATACATACACATATGACAGTTTTTCCTGCATAAATAAAACCGCTAGAATTCTGACACTTTTGCAGTCCAAATTCGGCAGTAGATTATTCTCCTCCAGCTCAGATGTCAATCAGTAGCTGCTGCTAGGGGTGCCATTGTTGGAAATAATTGTAATGAAAAATCCGCAATGCCGGATGGATTGCGGAAATATGGTCGCATCCAGTCCGGCAAGCGGACCTTCCAACGCGGGATGCGGAAATTCGTCCGCATCCACTGCGCAAACCTGTCCGAGCACTCTGCTCCAAACTCACCAGCATGCTGCTCACCAGGGCTCTGCCATCTTGCCTCTAGGGGGCATGCGGGCACGACAGACACGCCTTTATACTCTTAGAAAGCGTGTCAGCTGACCTGGAGGTCAGCTGACATTTTAGCCTGCTCTGATTGGTTGCTGCCTGGGGTGGAGACTTCTCTCCCAGGAAGTATATTAGGAAGTGCTTTTCAGTCACACTTCGTCTGTGTTTGCGATACTCTGTGTCAGCACTCAGACCTAGTCAGCTTTGTCTCTGATATTGTGTTATATATTGGTTTATCGCCAATATATACACATATTATACTGTTTGATTTATCGTGTATGATTCTGTGCCTGTCTTAACTACTCTTCTGCTTCCTGATTCTGTACTTCGCCAGCCCGTACCGTTATCGACTATTGGCTTGGTTTCTGACTATTCTCTTTTCTCACGTTTCTGTACTGCTGCCGCCTGATCTGTTGCCGAACCTCATTTTGTCTGACCTTTCTCCCTTCAGTGGAACGTCTCCCACTGTAGGGTTCTATTAGAGGCTTGCCTCTTTGAGATGACCACCACTAGCAAACCCTTGCTGCTAGAGGCCGAGAATCCTCCACTCCGTCCTTTGGAGGATCTCACACACGGGGTTCCCATTCAGAGGTAACCACACCTCTGAGGAATTACAGTGTGGTGGATATTTCAACAGACTTGAATTTACACTGTATATTATTATTGTTGTCTGCTGTTCCAGCTTGCTGGAGGTTGTATCTCTGTGCCCTATAGAGATACTCTATTGCACCAAGCACCCTCTTGCATACGATTGTATCGTGTCACGCTATACTTGTATTATTGGTGATTCTGCAGATCACCATATAATCAGGTATAGCATCTGTATTATTGGTGATACTGCAGATCACCAATAATCAGAATATCTGTGCTTGCTGACACCAATCGTTACAATAATCCAACTTTGAATACTGCTGACCCCACCCTTTGCTGCAATATAAAATATTATGTGGCCACATTTGAGTTGCTCGCTGCCTGCGCCACTACCAGATCGTGCCTATCAAACTTTCAGGCTACTTCGATCAGTCTAAGTCGGACACTTTGATCTTCTTCGGCACCATGCTGTGCTGCATAATTACGTATTATGCTGGTGTGCATGCAGCGCAATACATGCAATAAAGTGCAGTACAATGCGTGAGCCGTTCCTCTTCACATTCTGCAGCTACTGACTGC
This sequence comes from Hyperolius riggenbachi, assembly GCF_040937935.1. Lineage (NCBI taxonomy): Eukaryota > Metazoa > Chordata > Amphibia > Anura > Hyperoliidae > Hyperolius > Hyperolius riggenbachi. Next base: position 559,969,905 of record NC_090646.1, read on the forward strand.
TTTGCTACATCTACTGTAAAGTTCCCAATGCATGCATTTGACCCAATGCGGGTCAGGTGACACTTCGGGAGCTGTATGGAGGGGGCAGCAGAGCAGCCGGCAGCTGTAGAAGAGATAAAGACCGGTGCCCGCAGCTCTGCTAGGTGGTTTCTGCTGCAATTCCTGACTTGACTTCTCAAGCAACTAGAAAGAACACATATCTGGGATCAGGCAATCCCCACCTGTGCCAAATAAATGAGACTGTATTTTTCTGGGGAAGAAACACACACACACACACACACCAGGGCCGGGCCAAGGCCGAGGCAAGAGAGGCTCCAGCCTCAGGGCGCAGTGTAGAAGGGGGTGCACAACTCACTCAGCTATCATTCTCCTATTGTGTTTGAAGCAGAGAGAAATAAGAAAAGGGGATACATGGCAGTGACTGCAAGCCAGATAACTAGAGATTAAGGTGTTGGGGTCCCTGGGCACCTCTCATCTAATAGCAATCAGTGTGTGATGGCTGGGGTGGGAGGGATGGAGGGGTGCTGTTTGGTGTCTCAGCCTTGGGTGCTGGAGGGAACACACACACACACACACACACACACACACACACACACACACACACACACACACACACACACACACACACACACACACACACACACACACACACACACACACACACACACACACATACATATAATCAAAATCAATCTTTATAAAGCTAATAACTAGAAAAAAAATGAAAGAAAATCATAGTCCTTTTAAATAATACGTAATTGTTTATAATGCAGATCAACACTTTCCATGCTGCTCTTTACAGTTAAGTACTTTGCTGAGTTGGGTTTTACATAGCAGTTTACCCATAGCTATAATCGACATCCCAGTGTATATCCTGTCTGTAAAATTATACAATCAATCAGTAGACATGACAGTCATTGTGTTAGGTAGCTGCCAGAAAAAAAACCATAATGATAAAGGCAATTAAGAATTGTTTCCTAGCTGAAAGCTATTTGTAAACAGAGCAGAGCTGAATGCTCTCAGAATAAAGTAGCAAATGAACCACGTGGCAAGCACATTAATTAGTTAGATAACAAACCAGGAATACAATCAGTATGCAAATAATTCTGCAGCCTTAATGAAGTACTAAAGCTTCATTTGGATGTGCTCTCAGTGTAATTTGTGATCATGAAGTACATCTCGCATCATGCTATTCCCTCTCCCAATAATATCCACAAGAGGACCAACCTGCTGAAGTGGGTTATAGATTCTCTACTGACAGATAGAAAATAGCAGCTTCATCATCTGTTCTGTGTTGCCAGCTTTAATGCTCAAGGAGTACAGCACAACACACTTTTTTCTACAGCCACTTAAAAAGGAACTGTAACCACGGATTGAACTTCATTCCAATCAGTAGCTGATAACCCCTTTCCCATGAGAAATCTTGCCCTTTAATAAACGGATCATCAGGGAGGGGGGGGGTCTGTATGGCTGATATTGTGGTGAAACCCCTCCCACAGTGTGATGTCAGGACCATGGTCCTGACAGTTTCCTGTCTTTGAACCTCATTGCATTGTGGGAAATAACAGCTGTTTACAGCTGAGTCCAACTACCAAAAAAGCAAGCAGCATCTCCTTCCACTGACATCACCTGCCAGCAGTAAAGATGTCACCATGTGATAAATGTCAGAATGTAAATCAGGGAGAGGAAAGATTTAACAATGAGCAAACACTGACTAAATCATTTACATATAATTATTGTAAAAATTAAGCACTTTTATTCATTACGTTATTTTCACTGCAGTTCTTCTTCAAAATTACACACAGACATCTGTCGTACAGTAACAGAGAATGCAGAGGTCATGACTTCACCTGGGGCCCATGCAGATCAATTTGCATTGTACAATTTGAACTGAGTCCTGTGATCTAGCTATGTCACTTAATGTTTCCTAATCAAATTGCAGTTAAAGCAGGGGTGTCAAACTCAAATACAAAATAGGCCGAAATTGTACAAAGGCAGCTAGTCGCAGGCCGAAATTGTACACTGGGACCAAGTCGAGGGCCAACCTCAATGTCTACTGGCCACCATCCTCCATTATATTATAAAGTTCCCAGGTGTCTAATGGATCCCCTCCCACCCCTATACAGTTCCCTGGTGTCTAGAAGCCCCCACCCTCCCCTATACAGTTCCTTAGTGTTTAATGCATACCCCCTAACTCCCCCATATGACTTCCCTGCTATTCTAGGGCTTCACCTAAAATATTGTTTCCCTGGTGGTCTGGAATGGGCCAAACATAATGCAAAGTGGGGAAACCACTTGAGGACCAAATTTAATGGCTTTGAGGGCCAGATTTGGCCCTCGAGCCAAAGTTTGACATGTATCAGTTAAAGTAAGAGGGATATGGAAGCTGCCATAGTTATTTCATTTTAAACAATGCAAAAAAAAATCAAATTGCCTGGCTGCCCTGCTGATCCTCTGCCTCTATAGGTGCGTACACAACTTTGACTGATGTCGCCTGTCGGTGATCAGGACCTTATCCCCTTTGGCAACATCACTGGGCTGGGCTGCACACAAGCGTGTCAGCTGTGTGTGTGTGTGTGGGGGGGGGGGAGTGACAGAGGGACGATGATCAGCGTGTGCGTAAAATGTCATGCGGCTGGTGGGGGAGAGGTACGTACAACTGGATTGGCAGGAGATTGTGGGGGGTGAGTAGATCCGCTGGGTGGATCGCTCGCGGGTTGGGTGCTGCCGTACACACGCCTAATTATCTGCTGAGGCGGTCGTTATCGTTGTGTGTACGGGCCTTTATACGTTTAGCTGTAGACCCTTAACAAGCATGCAGGTCAGATGTTTGTCTGAAGTTTGTCTGGATTTGCCATATGCTTGTTTCAGGTGGGTGATTCGGACCCTGATGATGCATGAAAGATCATCAGGGCTGCCAGGCAACTGGTATTGTTTAAAAGGAAGTAAATACAACAGCCTCCATAACCCTCTCATTTCACGTGTCCTTTAATACTACCTCTATACAAAGTGTATGCATCTCGTGCATACAGTATCTTGGTTTGAGCCATGCTGCATGTTTATAAGGTATGTTGCAGTTTGAAGATAGTTGTCAGATCTTGCTAAACACAGTCACAGGGGCCATAGCAATAGCCATAGCTGCCATAGCAGCTGCTATGGGGCCCTGGAGCAGAGGGGATCTACTTGGTACTTGATGTATTCACTATTCCCTTTCTTGTGTTCCTCCACCCTCTGACTTTCTCTTTGTCTGACTGTCCATGGACTATACAGTGTAGATTGCATGAGAATATACATAGCCCAATTAACTCCTATTCATAGAGCAAAGGCAGGTGGAATTGTTCAAGAGTGCCTACATCTGATTGCCTTATGACATTTTTGCTATGGGGCCCCATAATATCTAGCTATGCCACTACACAGCCACCTAATTTCTGTGCCCAGTATAAACTTACTGTGTGCCAGAAAACATATGTATTGAGAAGTATTAGTTCTGTATGGTGGACCTTGGAGAGGGGTACTTCCCTGCCCTCTTGTTTAAAAGGGCGCAGGAAAAGTGGTAGTAGAATATCAGTAAATGTACTGATGTTCTACTACTTCATTCATATAGCAAAATATCAGTAATGATATCGACATTTTACTATGACTTAACATCTTCCTCCACTGGTGGTGCCTAACCCTAACCTCCCCCTGGTGGGCAACTAACCTTAACCCCCACATCTAACCTTAACACCCCCCACCCCTTGGAGGATTACACCATTTTATATTTGGCAGACCACCACTCCTCTATTCAAGTTGCATATGACCTTATTGTAGAGATGAGTTCCTACTCGGGTCCTTCTATTAACTAAGGAATTCCAGGTTTAGATAATTCTGCAGTTTATTTCTTACCACTTCCCTGCCCTCTCCAAATTGTAACCTCATCCAAATACTTGGGCCTCACATTTCATGCTAATCACAATATGTACATCCCAGATAATGTCAAGCCCCTTCTCTCCCTTACATATCATAAACTGACAAAATGGACCAATGGTGGCCTGGGTGAACCTTATTAAAATGGTTCTACTCCCGTACTATACTATATTACACAAATCCCCTGTTTACATCCCTATGACTTTTTCCTATAAACTTAAATCCTTTGTGCCCAAATCTAAAGCATACTATTTTGCAAGATCCCTCAGGTTCAGGGAGTTTGGCCTTGACTGTCCCTCGATAATATTACCTGGCTTCTCAATAAGAACATATGTCTAATTGGTTTGTTTCCAACTCTGCACCTGACCCTAAACTTTCTGGCTTTTCTGATTTGGACAGATCCAATAATCTACCATTTGCTTTACTCAAGGGCACTATAACCCAATCTAATCATGTCAATACAAAACTGAATCAATCTGCAAAGGAGTGACACCAGACGGCCAAGATCCTGCCGTGCACTACCTTGGAACATTTTACCCCACTTTGGCAAAACTGCCTAAGTTAAATAAACTGGAAAATACTTCCCTGTGGGCTGACAAGTGGGTAGTATAATTGGGACAAGTTGTGCAAAATACCCATTTGATTACATTTGCTGCTTTACATACTCTGTATGGACTTTCCTTCAAATACCATTTTATGTATTTACAACTTCATAATGTCCTTAGGGCACAATTCCCCCTTAGTATTCCTCTTTCTGGTACTTCCCTGGTGATGGAGAGTATTAAAGATGGACTGGTCAAACATCATATAAGAAATCTTTCTTGTTTATTGAACATCAGGCTCTCCCCACAATTGAAAAAGCTCAAGCTAAATGGATGAGTTTGAGAGTTCAAATATACGCAGAGGAATAAGAAGAATGTCTGCTAAACTCTTGTTACTTTTCACTTTTCTTGTTACCTACACAATTAGACATTCTACACCAATGCTATCTCACTCCAGCTTTACTCAATATTCCCCAAATGCCTCTAATGTTTGTCCTAAATGCTCTCTGCGTAATCTCACATTTCTACATCTATTATGTAGTTGTCCCCCTCTGGAAGCAGGTGATAAGATTTATCCATGACACAATGGGGTCACCAGTTTCAGTAGTTCTTAATCTGCATTTTGAATGTTATTGAGGAAGGTTTGCCAAAATATGATAAAAAGTTTATAGCACAAACACTCTGCCAAACAGTGTGTAGCTTATAGGTGGTTATCCACACTCTGTCCTTCCATTGATGACTGGAAGGCAAGAGTTAAAGCTGTGCTACCATTCAAAAAACTAGTCTACAAACATAGATGTCCTCATAAATTCCCCAGTGTTTGGAGTAGATGGAAAATCTGCGTATCTAAGTGATTTGTTTTCTAGACTTTTATACAGCTTAACATATATCTACATACCTTTTTCTCCTAGTTCCATACAATGTTTCCTACATAAATTTTGCAAACACGTGTTACTGTATATTATAACTGGCATGTGAACTATTTTATTGATTTTTTTTGTACTGTGCTATTTTGATACTCAATAAATAACCTTTGGTTAAAAAAGAAAAAAAATGTGTTGGAGGCGAAGAGATCAAAATGCAGCTATAGATAACAGACGTTCACACAGCAAGCAGGTGGGCCTGAATGCAATAAATCCCTGGAAGAGTCTCAGGGGAGTGGACACATTCAGAGAAAGCCCACAGCTTTTGCATGATTGCTTGGAAAATAGTAGAGGGTCTCCTGCTGGTGCAGAGAGGAATTGCAAGACAATGCAGGCACATGCTACCCACTGATGAAACATTAAGTTACAGGTAATAATATAGAGCACCTGCTGCTGTTTGGAAAACCATGCATGCCTGGTAAAAGGAATTGCTCATGCATGTCTTCTTTCCTTCATGCATGAGCAGGACCCTTTATTGGGCATGCACAATTCCTGAGATTTTTGCTTATTGACGGGTGGAAATTTTTGGTATAATTTTTATATTTTTGCGTCTTTTATGCAGACCGCGGTCTATCTGCCCCCACTTTTCACCTGTCTCCGAAGTTGGACTTGTGTTAGCGAGGGATTGGAGCAGGAGCCCATGTCACCCACATGGCTAATTTGCATACACACTTAGCATGTGTGCGATTTTTTTCTTCCGCCCTGTTCTTTGGCGGACGCTGTAGGCTTTTACCTTATTGGTTTATTTTCCACCTTGTCCCTAGGCGGACGCTGTAGGCTCTTACCTTATTGGCTGATTGGGGCACATGATGCGGTAGTATTCCAATCACGTGGTCCCCTTATATTTACATGCCTTAGTGCAGACGCTGTCGGCATCGCCCTTATTGGCACTGAGACGTTGTGACTAGTGTTGATCGAACAGTGCTCGACACTATTCGTTATTCCCTGAATAATGGGCCGTTCGGGTTCAAGTCGAGCACAGCCGAACACCCCATGGTGTTCGTGACGATGCTCGGCCACGCTGCTCAAACTCCTCCCCCCTACTGTGATTGGCCGAGCATGCACCGAACTTGGCCGAGCGGTCACCCGAACACGCGGCTCGCGCTGTGATTGGCCGAGCGGGTCACGTGGTCCGGGACTATAAATACTCGAACGCGCGTTATCGACGCCATTTGCTTTGGGGTTTAGCTTTGGGTAGGAAGAAGGGAGCATCAGCGTAGCGCACTTCCAGCCAGGCCAGCCACAGGTCCCTGGCCCCCAGCCTCACCGCTGACAGTAGCACCCACAGGGCCTCTGCCTCACACAGCACTGCTGCAGCCACAGAGGACAGAGCCTCTGCCTCACCGCTGACAGCAGCACCCAGCCACCCACAGAGCCCCTGCCTCGCTACTGTCAGCCAGGCCAGCCACAGGGCCCTATCCTCACCGCTGACAGCACCCACAGGGCCTCTGACTCACCACTGCCAGCAGGCACTGCCAGCAGCAGTGTGACACCAAAAGACAGTACTTTCAGTGGCAGGTGGGATCAGTTGTCTCCAAAAAATCACACTTTATTGCAATTAATTTTGTCATAGTGTTGCACCAAAAGACAGTACTGTCAGTGGCAGCTAGGATCAGGTGTGTCTCCAAAAAACACACTTTATTGCAAATAATTTTGTCTAAGTGTTAAACCAAAAACAGTAATTTCATGCATTTTGTACTCAGGCAAGGCCTGGGTTGTGTCGCAAAGCTGTGTATGCAGCAGATGCACCGATTGGCCGCCACCCTCCATCTCACCTGTGCGTATTTTTGGAATGAGGTTTGTCCTGTCAGGTTGTAATAATAATTATAGCTGGGTGTCATCAGCATAGCAGAAGTATGTCAGACTTAGACCATGTCAAAAAGTCATTGGCTCATATTCAAACGTGGACCTTAGAAATAGCATCTGAAAGCTTATTAGTTGATATGGACAATAAAATAATTCCACTTAGCAAACTTTTCTGAGGAAAAGACCAATATGCTTAGTGGTAATTACTGTATTCCTGACATGCTCTTATTGTCATGTCATTGCCTTATTTGCCTTTGTATGCAATCTAACAAAGGAGATTAGTGCATGACAGGGAGTTATAATGTCTCTGTAGAACAGAAGCAGTGTGACATTATAATAAGATGAAAGCACTCAAGCTTCCTATACCTTTGTTATCAGTGAAGGAGGTTCAGTAGGATAAGGAGAGGCAGACAAGGAAGCAGCAGCTGTCTCACGATACAGTCAGTAGACAGGTGCGTTTGAGAATACAGTTTGTCATTCACAAGTGTCTATCAGCTTTACGAATGCACAACAGCATCAAAAATACTTATTCAGTCATTTTCAAAGAGAAGCCAATACTGGGGTAAAAGCTTACCAACATAGTCTAGCCAAGCTTAAAAATCAACAGAGGGTTCAATTCACAAATAATGTGATTAATCTGCAAATTATTACAGCTTTCCTTTTTCTGTTCCTTCTCAGAATGGCTTTCAATTATAAAAGGAACTTTAATTGTAGTCAGCTTATCTTCAAGAAGGTTTAGCGATAAAACATTATTAAAGGCTCGTACACACAATGAATGACTCATCGTTCATAATCAGATTTCTGGGAACACAGCAGACTGTTAACCACTAGTAGCACTAATGGCTTTTACAAAGCCATTTTTTTGTCACTAAAGTAATAGAGTCATTATTTCTTAGCAATGCCACTGGAGTATCAGAACATTCAAGAAATAGCCATAAATGTTACCATTCTGAAAACTAGAAACCGATGCCTACTCCCGCTGGAAGAATGGCGGGGAAGGATTTGGTATAATTCACTCAATCGCACTCTCTATCGCCATCTCCATGGCACGGTGTCATGTGACATGCTGGTATGTAATGATGGTGGGTCACATGATGCCGCCATTACCATGGAGATTGCCACTGGAGAGTGTGATTGGGTTAGTTACTTTTCTTGTACATGCTCTTCACATATTTTTCTAAGGACGGCAGGAGGGAGAAGGGGAGAGGAGCGGATGATGGCCCTCTATTGATGGGCCGACTTTATAGCAGCCACTGGCTTAATCTGTCCCTCGGGCCGTAGTTTCCCCAAGGCTGGGCTATGTGAACACATGTTCCCATTCACCAATCACTGGCCAAGCAGAGACAGTAGGGGACGTGTGTAAGCAGGCACAATCAAGAACAGCATCAATGCACACATACCTGAATGATAGATCACTGCTCTTTCATTGAATATTAATTTGTGAGATAAGTTTCGTGAATCAACCCCATAGAGAGGTTTGATAAGAATTGCTTTATTTTTTCCTCCAAGGAAATGGAGATACAATTTGAACCAAATGACATGCCTTTAGGCCCTGTTCACACCTAGAATCACAAAAACACTAGCGATTACTGCTAACGTTTTGCGGGAGTGATTTTGCCACGATTAACGTGGAAAAATCACTGGACAGAGTAGCGTTTTGGGAGGGATCGCGATTAGCGGTTCTATACATGCTAATCGTGAATGCTCCAGAATCGCCGACAAAACGCTGCATGTAACACATTTGCGATCAATGCTAATCACAAAATGCCCGTGATCGCAGCAGTGAGAACACTGCCATAGGGAAATATTAGCTATGCGGTTTACAAAACCGCTAGCAGTTTGCGGTGAGCGGGAATCGCGTGATTCCAGCTCAAGTGTGAATGAGCCCTCTAACAGAAATACGCACAGCACCATCATTTCCAGAGGAGCTCATGGCCGTTAGCTAGTGATGAAAACTTTTGAAATGAAAACTTTTCTATCTATAGCATAAAATGTTTATTATTTTCATAGTAGCACTGAATGGGGTTTTAAAATAACTGTTTCCTTCATTGTATGTAAGTATAAACAGTGCTTGAAAGTGAAACCCTGCTTCCAAGCTGGTCCAGCATGATGTGTCTCTACACAACAGTGCCAGTGCTGAAATCTCCAGCACTTAGATATCTATTATTCCTCTTACAGCCATGTAATGGCAATTTCCTCAGTGGTAGCTTCTGCAATCTAGCTAAACACATCATTACATTTTTTCCCTTGCTGGCATAGCAGTATCTAACCACTTTAGGTCACTTGTTAGCCTTGATCCACGGGATCAGTGTTTCTACAGACTTTCTTCCTTTTCTATTCTATTATTTCCGATAAACTCGAGTAATTGTTACCATGTCGCATTACGCCAAGATAAGTCACACTATGAAAGCTCCATTTTTTTCTATTTTGAAATTTACTCTAGTGGTAAATCTGCTGGAGACGTCTTAAAACCCCAAATTTTTCATCAGGGGAAAAGAACGGGAAACCGCAGACTGTCGTTAAACAGAGTCATCTTGGAGCACAAAAGGAAGTGCAGTGTTGACAAGCTTCAATCTTATTTTAATGAGCAGAAAATTAAAGTAAATGCTTCCACTTATTACGTGCTTATGACAGTATGAGGGTGACACGGAGTCTATCAAATCCAATTGCAGAGGCACTCTAATCAGGCACAGTGGGAACGATTTATCTCATGTTATTCTGCAACACGCTGCTAAACTGGAGTGTAATCTTACTGAAGAAATCAAATAAGGGTTTCATATGCTATTTCTTTCTTTGTGTATTCTGCTGCATGAATTATACTCCTATTTGTGGCATCAAATTAAAGCAGTATTTTTCGTAAGAGATACTGGACAAAATAATCAGTTGTGCTTTATGCAGATTTTATGGGCCTAAGAAAAAGAGGATACATAACATGAGGATTACGAAAAGGGCATGCAGGATCTTGTAAATCTAGCCTGGATTTACTACACTTGTCTATTTTCAGGTGACAAGAGATTGGGTCATATTAATTGCACCACAGTGAGTATTGCTTAACCCTTTGTGTACTAGCAGTCTCTAGCCCCTTAAAGAGAACCAGAGACGAAGCACCCTTGTGTATTTTATTACATTTATCAGTGGGAACATGACAGTAAACACCTACCCTGCTTTTAGTTTTATTCTTCTCAGTCTAATCTATCTGTTATCAACTGTGATAAGAATCCACTGACTATTCAGTCGAGGTTTGACCTGGAATCATTATAGATGAGTCACTCTTCTGTGGAGTCTTTTCAAGCCCAAGCCTGCCACCTCCTGGATCAGATTTCATACTCAGAGCTGTTGGCATGGGAGGGGCTGCTGCTGCCGAGAAAGAAGCTCTGAAACGGTGTATCTGTGTGCAGTGTGCAGCCTGTCATTATCTACTGTATGCAGTTTCATTTCTATGAGAGACACTTCCTATAGGCAGCCACACAGCTTTCCAGAATAATAGTTGAAAGCAGACAGATGAAAAGCTGCAGCAGCCCTGCTTGTCTATAGTCTTATAGAGGATAGACAGCACATCCAGAACAACTTATAACCCGGAAGCAGAACAGGTATGAGCCGGCGGCCATATTGGATATTTCCTGGAGCAATAATGGATAAAAAAACAAAAAAAGGCACACCAGAGTGGCGAAAATATCAGGTAGAGCATTTATTCTTTACAAGCTATCAACTGATATGTTTATTTTGTGTGAATCGTTCATCTCTGGTTCCCTTTAAATAAAAACCTGAAGTGAGTAAAATTATTTAAAATAAACACATGACGTAGCTGCAAAATGAATATTACATACTAATCTTACTGTATGTACCTCTCAGAAGCTCGCCATTTTCTTCTTACAGTGATCCCTTCCATTTCTGACAATATTTTGTCAGAACTAAAATATATCAGTTGCTGTCAGTTATATATCAGCAGCTGTCAGTTACAACTGAATGTGCAAGGTAATGTCCATGTTTCAATATGGCTCAAGTGGGTGATATTAGTTTAACAGTGTGCTGACCAGGAAGCTGTTATGGGGTAATGGCCATTTTTAAAATGAAGGAAGGAGAAATCCATTGATCACAGTGGACAAGTGGGATGCAGAGATTGAGGAGTAGACTACACAGGAGGTAAGTATGACCTGTGTATGGTTATTTTGACTTTTTATTTTCAGTTCAGGTTCTCTTTAAAGACCAGAGACTGCTGGTACCAAAAACCACCGCATACCAACGAATCGCCACACATACCTGCCTCTCTCACTGCCGCAGGCCCCTCTCTGCCATCACTTTGGCGGCAGAGCTCTGTGCACTGGTCAGGAGCCACTTTCATTGGCTCCTGACCCTGTTTATCAATGTAAGCCAATGGGGTTGACTTACAGTGGTCACACGATCAGGAGCCAATGAAAGCGTCTCCCAGAGCTCTGTCATATAGAGGGCAGGGCGAGTGAACTGCGGCGGGGAGAGAGACACACAATCGGCGTAGTGGCGGGGACGCTCGTTTCCAAAGCAGTAAAATCTATCACCTTTCAGAGCCACAGCACCACCTGCAGGACCTAGATTCATACTGTTTCAGTCCGGAAGCAGTTAAAGGACCATTACTGCTTCCGGATCCTCCCCGCCAACTTGCACAGTTTTCTGGCAGTTGGACTGAGCGATTGCCATTCACTTGTGCGTTTGAAAATAAAGAAAACCCAGAGATTCCTCCATGAGGAGATAGGCTATTCCAAAACCAGTTCTGTCAGATTTCTACTACCAAGTGTAAGTGATTGCAACATAGGAGAAAAGTAATTAATAGCTCATTTTACTTTGAGAGAAATGCACTTTTTATTTATATGTTTTTTCAAGTATTTAAAATTGTACATTTTTTTGCAATAGTGGTCCTTTAAAGGCATACATGATAAAAGGCCACCTGTATAATATCCACTAGTATAATATCGGCAATACTGCTGACATTCTACTATCACTTTACATAACTTACCTCTCGCACTAACTTTCTTGCCTCTTACCCTACCTATTCCTTACACTAACTGTACCCTACGCAAAACATTACTTGTCCCTTCCTGCACATTACCTCCTACCAGCTATAAGTCCAGTGCCTAAATTATACACTGGGCACCACTATAGCTGCAATTAACATTTCATCTATAACGGCACCCTGATTACCAGGTGTAGTCAATCGGATGAGCAGGCACACCATCAATGTTGTAGTTAATTTGTAGGGTGGGGTACTGGGGATTAATGTTTTGTATATTTCATTGCACTTGTGGCTGTATAGTGTATTGGTTAAGGGCTTTGCCTCTGATACAGGAGACCTGGGATTGAATCTTGGCTCTTCCTGTTCAGTAAGGCTGCACCTATTCAGTGAGGAGACCTTGGGCAACTGCCTATAGAGCGTGCCCTAGTGGTACACATAGGAGCATCTTCAGTAAACTTTGATAAAGTTGCTGCAAAGCAATTTTGCCATTAGTTGCACTGACTAGGCAGCGTATGTTGCATAATTAGTGTGCAATTGGCATGGCCACGTTACCTAGGTAATGTGAGCGTTACTTTCTAACAATGCTCACATTACCTAGTTAACGCAGGTAATGCTAATTTTGTTGAACTTGCTACCCTGTCAGCATAAGCAGCAGTACATTTACCATGCACTCCTTGCGCACACCAACTTTACTGGAGTTGTACTGAATATGCCCCATAAAATGAAAGCTCAGTGTTTCTTATCAAGTTATGTTAGTCATTCCTTAAATGATCGCATTTCCTGCTTAGTAAAATCACTCATCCCCTAGGGTCCACCAGAAAAAAAGGAAAGTATTGAAACTCTAGTAACACATATCATACATATAAAAAATTGTAACAGGAAACAACATTTTCTTATAACCCTTTAACTACATCATTAACATAAAACAGTTATTATAGATGAATGGCATACAAGGCAGTATTTTTCAAACACCATTAACACTGGTATTAAAGAAGAAATTAAAATGCTCATGTAATAATGAGAATGAAAACATTTCATGAAAAAAACTGCTACTGCTTGCAAAAATGTTGACTTAAAGGGATACTGTAGGGGGTCAGGGGAAAATGAGTTGAACTTACCCGGGACTTCTAACGGTCCCCCGCAGACAACCTGTGTTGGCGCAGCCACTCACCGATGCTCTGGCCCCGCCTCCGGTTCACTTCTGGAATTTCAGACTTTAAAGTCTGAAAACCACTGCGCATGCTTTGCCGTGTCCTCGATCCCGCTGATGTCATCAAGAGCGCACAGCGCAGGCCCAGTATGGTTTGTGTCTGCGCAGTACACTCCTGGTGACATCAGCGGGAGCGAGGACACTGGCGTGCAGGCGCAGTGGTTTTCTGACTTTAAAGTCAGAAATTCCAGAAGTGAACCGGAGGCGGGGCCGGAGCATCGGTGAGTGGCTGCGCCAACACAGGATGTCTGTAGGGGACCATTAGAAGCCCCGGGTAAGTTCAGCTCATTTTCCCCTGACCCCCCTACAGTATCCCTTTAATTTTTTAATAATTCATATCTAACAGTGTGTTCGCTACTTGTTATTTATGCAAAATATATGTATGAGAGATTTTCACTTTACTGAATTCCTACCCCTGGGGCAATTACCTTTCATGCTTCCAAGTGTGACATCTCTTAGGTTATAAGAAGTATTGCTATCATCAACAAACAATAGCAATGTTTTTTATAGTTTTACAGATTACCCAACAAGCTTATTGTGAACCAAAACTCCTAGGAGTGTGTAAGGGGGCTACAAAGGACCAAAAAGCCCTCTTACTAAAATGTTATGCAAAACAAAAATTTGCTGTCATGATCGCTGCTGCAGCAGGTATTGCTGGAAGTAGTAGTGCTGCAGCTCAGGCAGTTCTGATCTCTTTCCATGCAAGCTGCATAGCTTTGTCTGCCTTTCCCTGCTGTCAGCTTGTGACTGATTATCATTCACCTGTGTGGGAATCTGCATGTCTGCTCCCATTGGATGACCTCAGTATAAAGATCTGCTTCCTGCAGGACTCCTCGGGTTTTCATAGCTTCAGTTTAAGCCTGTCTTGCTGTCGCTTCAGCCCCCGATCGTGTTTCTCGTTCTAAAGATACTTTGCTGGTCTTTGCATCATATATTGGTTCATTGCCAATATATATGCATACCAGCACGTTTATTATTTTCCTTGTATTCGTGTTACGTTGATACATCAGTGTCGCTGATGTATACGTACACGAACTGTTTATATCCTGTGTGCAGTTAGTCAGCTTTCCAGCACGTTTTGGTAGGTTGCGCGTACCGTGATCACCCGTGCTGAGGTAGTTACCCTGCTCCTGGTTCTGTTTGTGGATTGCGTTCATCTCTGCGAGGAGATAACGAATCCTTCTGAATCCTGTCCTGTTACCGTTTGTGGATTGCGTTCATCTCTGCGAAGAGATAGCGAATCCTTCTGAGTCCTGTTCCCTGTATTACTCCTGTCCTAGTCAGAGTTCCTGTTTATGTCATATATCGGTTCATTGCCGATATATACATATGTTAGTCAGACGTTACAAATAGTTTCATTGATAGCTGTAATTGTAATACGCTAGGAAAACATACTTATTGTATATTTATCTGTGTTACGTTCATCTATCTTGATCCTGCTATTTCCTGACTATCCTGTCCTGTCTTTGTGAGGCACGCCATCGCCGCTACGCTTTGGCTGCCTCATTCCAGTCTGTCTTGTTGTGGACGCTTGCTGTCGCTAAGTAGCGGCTAGCTAGCAAGCGTTCATTCTGTCTACCTGTCCTGATCTCCTCAGTTCTGGTTGATGCGCTCAGCGCTACTTTGCGCTGAGACGTTATAGCGAAAGCATTGTTTGTGGCTGTCGGATCTGCACCGGCCCTGTGCGCCACAATCTCCTTTTGGAGTCAGTCCTCCCCTCCACTATACTAGGGATAGCCTGTTTCCTTGTGCTAGTGTGTGTACCTCCTCCACGTCAGCTCATGCGTTGCATGCTGACTGTGGAGAATACACCACCAAGCCTTACATTTGCCTTCTTAAAACAGAAGGCATTCGCGATTATTCAGGATGGAGTGAGTGTATGATGTCTCCCACGATGCCTCAGTGCTGAATATGCAAAACATCCTTTGTTGTCACTGTAAGCTAGCCACACCTCCAGAACCGCTGGAATGCAACGATGTGTCAGCTTGTTAATTGTACAGAGCCACAATAATCCAACATGCATACTGACTACATTCATAGTGAGCCAGAACTCCTAGGAGTGTGTCAGGGGCTACAAAGGACCAAAAAGCCCCATGAGCTGGCTCTGTGTGCTTCAAGTCCTACTCCATAGAGCCACATTATTCCATGCCATGCACTGATGAGGATCAAACAATCTGAAACAGTCTGTATGCATGTTGGTTAGTGTGGCTTTTTACAATTAACAAGCTGACCCTCATTGCATTCCAGTGGATCTGGAGTAGTGTTGGGCAAACACCTGGATGTTCGGGTTCGGGCCGAACAGGCCGAACATGGGCCAGATGTTCGGCATGTTCGGCCCGAACCCCGAACTCAATGGAAGTCAATGGGACCCCCGAACATGCCCATTTTGGGGGCCCTATGGAGTCGCAGGCATAAGGGGGGAGCATGCCCCGATCGCGGGGGGGGGTCGGAAATTCCCCCCACCTCCTCCGCTAGCGCTCACCCCTCTGCCCGCTTCCCCATAAAAAAAGTTTATTGCAAGTTAAATAGTACCGGTGGCTGGCAGTGGAGTGAGGAGGAGGAGTCCGAGTAGGAGAGTGACGCGTTGAGGCCGGGCAACAGGCGGTTCAGCGGTAGTACCCTTGTGGTACTTCCGCCCTTTCTCTGACCTCACGTCCTCTGCATACGAGGGTACGCGTCACGCGTACCCTCGTATGCGTCATCACGTAGAGGACGTGAGGTCAGAGAAAGGGCGGAAGTACCACAAGGGTACTACTGCTGAACCGCCCGTTGCCCGGCCTCAACGCGTCACTCTCCTACTCAGACTCCTCCTCCTCACTCCACTGCCAGCCACCGGTACTATTTAACTTTCATTAAACTTTTTTTATGGGGAAGCGAGCAGAGGGGGGAGCGCTAGCGGAGGGGGTGGGGGGAATTTCCGACCCCCCCCCCCCCCGCGATCGGGGCATGCTCCCCCCTTATGCCCACGACCCCATAGGGGGGCCGTATTCGGCCGAACAGGGGCCCTGTTCGGCCAGCCATTGAGCAGTTCGGGCGAACCCGAACAGTTTGGCCGAACACCATTAGGTGTTCGGCCGAACTCGAACATCACCCGAACAGGGTGATGTTCTGCAGAACCCGAACAGTGGCGAACACTGTTCACCCAACACTAATCTGGAGGTGTGTTTAACTTACAGGGACAACAAAGGATGGTTTGCATTTTTAGCAGTGATGCATCATGGGGGACATCATATGCTCACTGCAATCTGATTAATCGCAAATAACTTCTCTTTTAAGAAGGCAAACTTTTGTTTATAGTTTTACAACTTATTGACAGGCAGAAACAGTTAACAGGCGTACATTCAATAAAGGGGAGAGCTATCTGTAGCTCTTTAGCTCCTGCGTTACAAACTCTCGCATGCACTGTATATTTTACATACAAGGACACTTTCTGCAGGAGAATTTTAGCTTTAGCCTTGAGTTCAATATGCATCTAGGACACTTTAAGTTAATGAAATACATCACTTTAGCCAAAGTTAGCACAGATCTGATTAATTACAACTTACATCACTGCCTGGCATGCAAATACATCACAGTCATCAAATCATCATGGGGAGATATTATTAGAAAGTGAGGCTATAGTACAAACTATCATCATTTAAATGCCGCAGTAAAACTATACTGTTCCCTTACATTTGTTCAGCAGCTTCTTGGAGCGCCACATCCAAAAACACTTCAGGCAATATTTCAGTCTCTTGGCAACCATCTGTGTCATTTTTCAGGAGAAGACACTAAAATTACTGTACTTAAAAAGCAAAAAAAAGCCACTGCTTAGTTGTGGAACAGGGCAATTTGTGGTCTCGGAGCCATAATATTTGCAGAAGGGAAAAAATGCATTATATAGACAGGAAAATAGCATCTGCTGAGCGTAGGACACATTTGGAACTTCATTATGGAGCCCTTATGTATTCTTTGAGTGTTCAGTTATACCCAGAGTGCTCTTTGACATCTAAGCGACAATGTGTAGTGGTTGCTATGGATTTTCTGAAAATTGTTTTGTCAGTATACTTTGTTTATAGAGAAGAGCATTAAAGGTAAGATCATTTTTACTGGAAACCTAACAAGAAAATTGGTACACACATAAAGCACAATGCTGCATTTTAATAGCTGTTATCAATATAATAAACTCAACAGATATTCCCTTTACTATGAATAGCAATATTTGAAGCCGAACTCCAGCTGAAAGTGTTTTCCAAGTTCTGTGTAAGTCCTAAGTGGCAGATCTCTTTTTATTTGTGTGTAAACTCTCTGACTCGCTGGAATCAATTAAATCACTTAAGCATTTGGTTGGGAATCCATTCCCCAGCCACTTCCTGCTTTACAGACTCGCAAAGCCACAAACATCAGCCTTCACAGGAAACCCTTATGAACTGTTTCATGATATTAAAGTGTACCTGAGCCAAAGCTCAGGTCAAACAGGAAATACCTAAGAGCGAAGCCTCTGCATCCTATAGAGGCCTCACAGGTCCTTTTTGCTCCTGTCTCCACTTGCTGACACTCTCCAGCTGATCATCAGGGCCATGTTTTTCTTTAAGCACAAATGGGCCTGCGCTGCACCCCTATGAGCATGGCCACGCCTGCGCAGTAGCACAGAGCAGCTCGTGCACAGGCGGCTCTGGTTACTGAGCAGGGACAGCCTTTGGAGGACCACGAGTGACAATGGGGGAACAGAGGAAGCCGTGGGAAGCCTCTACAGGATCTGGAGGCTTCCCTCTTCTTAGGTAACAATTTCCTTTTTGATCTGAGCTTCAGCTCAGGTACAGTTAAAGGCAAGCAGCACTAGCCCCAACTACAGGGCTGCTGTTCCAATAAAGTTAATGTAGGTGAGCACACCATAGTACAAATATTTTAATTCAGTTAGGCGACCTGACATTTTTTAGCACACTTGTTCTTTGGTGGTGGTGCCATCCACACTTATGGTTTATCCAGACGGACACTGCAGACACTGTTGCAATGTTGTGGGAGAAGAACAGGGAATTAAGAATTCCGTTAATGGTAAACCAAACCGCTATTTTCAGGAACAATGGATGTTTTAAAGGAAATTGACAATACTGTGTAGATGCAGAGGCTGCAAAATCCCGGCAAGTACTTTTGTTGTAGTGGCACTATGGTTTTATTATTGTGTTTTTATCGTTGTTATTATGTATTTACATAATGCTCTTTGGTGCTCTATAGAGTGTTCAGTCATTTCACCAACTGTTCCTCAGAGGAGCTCATAATCGAATTCATCCTATGTAATTAGTAAGAAAAAAATTGTACTCTGGGCTTGCAGTTGTATGGTCTGATTCTCACTAAGACATTTTCTGGGCAGCAGTCTGATTCTCACTAAGACACTTTCTGCACAACGGCTTCTTCCGGGCAGCCTGGAAGATGCCGCTGTGTAGCGGCGAATCGCAACAGCGTCAGGCGGCACACTGAGCAGTTTGTCCACATCCCTTCAGTAAGCTCTATCATTACAGCCCTCGACCTGCCTCTTCTCTTGCACTTTTACTGCGGGTCATTCCCGCAGCTCTTCCACACTGGGGCACTTGATTTTCCACTGTGTTATTCTTCTGGGCAGTTTTCTTTCAGGCCAGTCTTTTACTGCTATCACCTTTCAAGTTGTTCTTGACCTCATCAGGTTATGGTATTTCTCTTCAATCTTTCACTTCACTTTCAGCCTTATCATCTTATGTTTGCTTACACCAGGGGGTTGTTTATTTACTACTATGTGCAATATTGTCCACTAATTGTGGTAGAGCGCTGAAGTGATTTTTCATACACAGGTTTATATCACTCTATTCATATCGAGCTTTCTGTGTGGTTTTGGAAAATACTATTACTATATTATATTAGGTTTGATTGTATATACTTGCATGCCACCCAATATCTGGTTTTTAATGGCGATTATTGTTTTCTAGGTGACTTTTTGGTATGCAATAAAGATGGAATTTAATATATACTTCTTTGAGTATTGCGGTTTTGTGCAGATCTGCTTTTCTTCTTGAGAGTGTTTGAAATCAGTACATTACCAGTAAGGAATCCTTGATCAAGACTCCCTAATGCCCTAAATGCCTACCAGGGCAGCTTACTGAATGAGCTCGGCAAGTAGCTGCAGCCCTCCTTGTTAGAATTTAAGTATTATATGTTTGAATTCGTAGGCCTCAGTTACTTTAACTGAGTTTAGTTAAAAGACTTGATGTGCAGAATTTCCCTTTAAGAAGAATTTCTCTTAGAGATAAATAAGGACAGTTCTGATTTTTAGTAGAATATTGTACTGGAACTCCCAAGGCTGTATCAGAGATATCCAGTGCAGAGGCCAGACTAGCTGGCGACGAACAACATAAACATAAGCCATTGTTATGAAAATATTTTCACAAGTACATTAAATAATGGTCTCCTCAGAATAAGAGGACAGGTCCTTGAAAAATTGAATTTTCCAGTGCATGCGCAGTAAAGACTGTGCTTGTCATGATATCACGGGGTCTTGTCAGCCAATAGCAGGCGATGAGTTATCCCTGCTCAGATGATGTCACATTTAACTCTTTAGAGTTTAGTATAAGATGAGCTACTGAGCTCCCGAGGGGGCTACTTCTGACTTCTGGCTGATGACTTACACTTTCTACTCTTTTTGTAATGTCTTGTCATCTTATCTAACTGTATGCTGTATATAGGCCTAAGTGAAACATAGTATAGATGTAACATAAGAGAAAGCCTGGTTGCCATTCAAAAGGAGTGGACCAAGAGCCTGTAACGCAAAGAGGACTTATTACAGACCAATTGCTTTGCTGAGGTGTAACGAACATGTAGAGATAAGCATCTGTATATCTGTTTACTGAAAGAAGTTCTATCTCCTATGCTGTTGCTGTGATGAGAGTCGAGTTATCACACTTCCTGTGATATGGAACTAAGGTGTAGTGTTGTTGCCCATAGCAACCAACAAATAGTTCTTACAATTGGTGCCGTGAAACCCAGTGCTGTCTCGCAGAAAAAGGCAGCAAAGGTCCAGGGCCAGAGATATCAGTCTATCAAGGACTTTCACAGCAAAAAAAAGTGGAGAAGACGCTGGAAGCTTATCGAGAGGAGATAAGTGAGTGCGGGGCTGCAAGGGGCCCGGAGCACGGAGGAAGTTCACATACTACAGCGGCGAATCTCTAGGACGCCGTACACACAGTTAGTGCCAAAACAGGATCCAGAGGAAGGAGCAATCCTGGGCGTGGCCAGGCAAATTGCCGTGAGGGGAATACGTGAATCCACTGAGAGAGGTCTCAGGCTTCAGGGAGACATCAGACGAGAGATCCGTGAGAAAATTTGCCACAGCTGTATGAACTTCATTCGAAGAGCATCTAACTGAACAGGCAAGTGGAGTTTAGTTGTTATAGAGTATAATCTTCATTGTATTTGGTGATATACAATAAATTTTGATAATGCATTCTGTGTGGTGTTTGGCAGTGTTTGGTTTGTTAGCTGCGAAGCAGAAAGTGAGGAATTCTCACCCCCGCCCCCAAGAGTGGAGTCGGGGGAGTAAAGCAGCACACGTATGATTTGTGTGAATAGGCATATTTCTTGTGATTTAAAGTTTTTTTCTGTGTAGTATGCCGAGAAGGCAGTGTTATGGTTAAGCTAGTGTGTATGAAGTTTGCAGTTTGAGTTATGTGTGGTTTTCAAGCCATGGGTGAATGATTTCAGTTTGTCATGTATTTGGGATCTGCTGCTTTTCCTTAAAACAGCTTCAAACAAACCAACACATCAAAAAGCATGTCCATGCAACACAGCAAGCAGATCTCCTACCTTCCCAAGTCCTCTTCCCAAGGTGAGGGAATTCATCCTCCTTCCTCAAACAGCAGTAATATCTTTCAGCTGGCAATCCGTTTTTTGCAGACAGTACAAATACTTTAAATGCATTCAGAGACTGAAATTATATTGACTCCATTGCCTTTCTAAGTGAACCTTAGTAGGCCCCATGTTTCTGCACTTCAATGGAATTTTTACACCTCTTCTAGCAGATTCTCAAGGCCAGCATTTGCTTTTGTCTACCCCCCACTGATAAACAACAACAATTCAAAGGAAGAGCTTACTTAACCCATTCCTTCCCAAAGAGCAATGTTAATCTATACGGCCAGCTTCTTACTATCTCTCAGGCCATCGAGAGCTGCATCTCACATTGGAAAAAACAAGCTAATTTGCTGGAATCTCTAGGGATTTTAAATAAAATGCACAGAGGTAAAAAAAGGTGGCCAGGCCCATAAAAAGTGCCACACTCAGACTCAGTCCAACTTCAGGGACCCAGGTCCATTCAAGGAAAAGAACTTTCCAGCGATCTCCAGTGACGTTTACTGGAAATCAGAGGCTGAAAGTAGCAGAGGTTACCATGTCCCTAGTCAGAGATGCAGTAACACAACGGCAGTGAACCCAGTCACCATTGCTAAGCCCCATGCAGTCACCGCATTGCTCTGCAATGCCCGCTCTATAAACAATAAGACAGCCACTATTGCGGACCTTATTCAGACATTCGATTTTTAATGCATCACTGAAACCTGGATAGATGCCAATGCGGGCCCCACATTGGAAGCAACGATCCCATACAATTACTCAGTCCTAAGTGAGGGAAGACGAGACCGCAGAGGAGGGGGTGTAGCAATTTGTGGCAAAACAACTCTACAGCTCAGAGCCCTGAATGTTGGCTCAACAAAGTCCTTTGAATGTATAGGTGCCCAGATCTCAGCTGGTAAAGGCTTCAAAATTTTAGTGGTTTATCGTCCCCCCGGAGATGCTGACCCATTCCTACAGGAATTCTCAGAACTTCTGGCCATGCTGACTCTGTCGTATCCGAGATGGATCATCCTTAATGACTTCAACATCTGGGCTGATAACACTCAATCACAAGATGCAAATTAACTAATAAATCTCATGGGTGGACTAGGCTTCACACAAGTTGTAAAATCTGCTACCCACAGAGGAGGGCATACACTAGACTTACTGTTCCACCTTGGAATGGACATTAGTAACATAACAGTAACCCCAGTGGTGTGGTCAGACCATTACATAATACAGTTTACTATTGAACATCACCCTATCAAGCAGCTCCCTTAAGAAACAATTAAAATCCGTCCCCTGAATAAATTAACACCGGAGAGGATAAATGACAACCTGGATTTTACAAATCTGCTACACAGTCAAATGGACCCAAACACTCTAGTAACCCAGTACAACAACACGATATATGAAACACCTGACAGTATTGCCCCATGGCGCACCAAATCAGCAACCAAAAAGCAGAAAGCTAATTGGTTTGATAAAACCATCATGGATCTAAAAAAGAAAGGGCGCAGACTAGAAAGACAGTGGCGTAAATCTGGGTCTGAGGAGCACAAATCTAGCCTAGTTCAACACCTCAGACAACACCAACAAGCAATAACCAAGAAAAAATCAGACTTTATCTCGCACAAAATATCTACATCCAACAACAGAGCTGCTCAACGCTTCCACACAGTGGAATCACTCTGCAATCCTTCCTGCCTAAAAGTCCCAACCACATTCTCCAGGGAAAGGTGTGAAGAATTCTCTGCCTTCTTCACAAACAAGGTGTCTACCATCCGTGACAGCATTACACCAACAACATCAATTGACCACTGGACTTTGCATATGCCTACTACTGTACCACCATAGCAAGTCTTTGGCACTCTGAGTGAAGAAGATTTTGGAATTCTCATTCAAAGTCTCTGCCCCACTACCTGCGACCTGGATCCTGGCCCAACTGGATCCTTAATGCAGTGCCCAGAGCTGATCAGGCCAGCACTTGACAAAATCACTCGGTGCTCTTTTCAAAGTGGACTTTTCCCAGAAGAACTAAAGAAAGCAATCATAAAACCCCTCTTGAAGAAACCATCACTAGATCCTGATTCTGTAACCAACTACTGACCTGTGGCGAACTTACCATTCCTATCAAAAGTTATCGAGAAAGCAGTCGCCAACCAGCTAGAAGCCAGGCTTACAGATAACAACATCTTTGATACTTTTCAGTCAGGATTCAGGAAAAGGCACAGCACTGAAACGGCATTAGTCCGAGTAATGAATGATCTACTTACTGCAAGGGACAAGGGTGATTGCTCAATTCTGATTCTTCCTGACTTGTCTGCAGCATTTGATACTGTGGATCATGAAATACTAATCCAGCGACTGAAGAATTACTGTGGCCTAAGGGGTACTGTTATTAGCTGGTTTCAGACCTTCCTATCTGGCAGGACACAGCAAGTATGTCTGGGCACACACTTCTCTAATCCAGTGCCACTTACCTATGGAGTTCCACAGGGTTCTGTACTATCACCATTACTCTTTGCAGTCTACATGCTCCCACTGGGCAAAATAATCCAGAACTATGGCCTAGGATACCATTGTTATGCAGATGACACACAACTGTATCTGTCCTTAAAGTCTGGCACCCAAGACCCATCAGCATCCATAAATGCGTGTCTAGTGGATTTACAAAATTGGATGAACACCAGCTGGCTGAGGCTGAACTCTGACAAAACAGAGGTGTTGGTGGTAGGTGGTCCACACATGATGGATAAAGTTCAAAACGCTCACCACCTCAAACTAGCAATTGGGGGAGATACTGTACAGTATAAATACTCTGTGCAAAACCTTGGAGTGATCCTGGATGGAAATCTAAAACACAGACAGCAGGTATCAGCTGTCGTCAAGTCTTCCTTCTTCCATCTAAGAAATATAGCGAAAATCAAACACCTTATCCCAGCTGAAGACCTACCTGCCCTAGTTCATGCATTTGTATCCTCCCGCCTAGACTACTGTAACGCTCTGTTCATCGGATCTACAGATAAGGTTCTGCGCCTCTTACAGCTAGTACAGAATGCTGCAGCCAGACTCCTAGCCAATTCCCCCCGCAGCTCAATAGAGTTGGGCCGAACGGTTCGCCTGCGAACGGTTCCATGCGAACTTCAGTGGTTCGCGTTCGCGTCCCGCAGGCGAACTTTTGCGAAAGTTCGGTTCGACCCATAATGCACCATGAGGGTCAACTTTGACCCTCTACATCACAGTCACAGAGCCACTCCCCCCCTAATACAAGGCAGGCAGCGGCGGCCATTACGCTCACTCGTGTGCCTGCGTTAGTGAGAGTAAGGCGAGCTGCTGCAGACTGTCTCTCATAGGGAAAGAATAGTTAGGCTTAGCTTGTTCCTGGCTGCATACCTGTTCTGTTCAGTACCTGCATACCTGTTCAGTGAACCTGTTCAGTGAACCTGCCACTGCATACCTGTTCTGTGAACCCACCACTGCATACCTGTTCAGTGAACCCACCACTGCATACCTGTTCAGTGAACCCACCACTGCATACCTGTTCAGTGAACCTGCCACTGCATACCTGTTCTGTGAACCCGCCACTGTATACCTGTTCTGTTCAGTGAACCCACCACTGCATACCTGTTCTGTTCAGTGAACCCGCCACTGCATACCTGTTCTCGCCATGGTGCGCACCAGTCCAGCACGGCCGTCACTACACAAACAGCTGTTTGCGGTGCGTTACACGGAGAGTTTGGTGTGTCAGTGTGAAGCAGTACCTTAATTACACTACCTGATTGATGTATACACATGCAAGATGTTTTAAAGCACTTTAGGCCTGTCATTTAGCATTCAATGTGATTTCTGCCCTTAAAACGCTGCTTTGCGTCAAATCCAGATTTTCCCCGGGGACTTTTGGCATGTATCCCACTCCTCCACCTGGGGGTCCAGGTGTTAGACCCCTTGAAACATCTTTTCCATCACTTTTGTGGCCTGCATAATTTTTTTTTTCAAAGTTCGCATCCCCATTGAAGTCTATGGCGGTTCGCGAACTTTTACGTGAACCGAACCTTACGCGGAAGTTCACGAACCCGGTTTGCGAACCTAAAATCGGAGGTTCGACCCCACTCTACAGCTCACACATCACCCCAGTACTGCAAACTCTTCACTGGTTGCCAGTAAAATGGAGAATCAATTTTAAGATCTGCCTGCTGACATTCAAGGCTCTACACCACATGGGACCCAAATACATAGCGGATCTATTGGAACTTTATGCCCCTCCACACACCCTCTGTTCTGCCAACAAGATAAAGCTGGTTATTCCCAGGATACACCTAACATTTGGTGCTCGGGTCTTTTCCTATGCAGCCCCTACTCTATGGAACTCACTTCCACAATCACTACGAGAGGCTCCTTCTCTGAACAGCTTTAACAAAAGGCTAAAAACTCACCTCTTTTCCCTAGCCTTTGAGACTGCATAATGCAGGGTCACAGCGCTTTGAGTCCCCAGGGAGAAAAGCGCTATATAAATATTATTGTTATTGTTATTGTTAAAAAGGCATAGCAGAGGTTTGTTTTTGGCTTTCTACTGTATATGTGGAGAGATGTTTCCCGAGCAGTGCGTTTGTTTCTGGGGCACACAGGAATGCCCCCTCCTTTGGAGTGAGAAGGAGCGAGGGATGGATGGATCAGATCGGCATATGTGAGATTGTGTGACGCTGTGTGTTTTTGTTGTTGTGGCGAAACTATAGCAGTGGGTGTTGGAGTAGATTTGTGGTTCCATCCATGAGTACATTAGTTTTTTCTGAGTGGCTGTTTTTCGTGATTGTGTTTTGGACACCCCACACGAGAAATTACATTTTGGTATGTCTGGGGGGTGAGCGCATAGTAGGAGGTTGCTTGTGGTTTTTTGTCCGTCACAGACAGTTTCTGTTTGAAGCTGTATGATGGATGATACAGGAGTACATGTGTATGAGTCCGTGAGTTTGAGCGAAGTTTGAAGATGCAGGATTTGTGTGTATGAATGCTGCGTGGGATTGAAAGATGTTCTGAAGGGTAAATCATGTTTTAAAAATATCAATGTGGTTGCATTGTTTTTTGTCAACGTTTGTTTGTATTACGATCAATGTCTGGCAGTTTCCAGTTTCCAAGATGGTGACACAGCTCAGGGAAGGGCCGTCCCAAAATTTGTGATGGTGGTGGGGGTGCTGGAAGAGCCCACGAAAAGGCACGCCCCCAATGCCCATGGCAAGCTAGCGTCATGTCAGTGAGGAAGGGGGGGGGGGGGGTTGGGGTCAGGGATCCACATCAGGGCTGTGCAAACGGGCACCTTGCATGGAGCATCTGATCTGAAGATCCAGAGAGGTGACAAAGATACTGTACAGAGTATCCGATTCCAGATTATTTTCCCAGAGTCTGGTCACGGGGGAAAGAATGCCAGAGTATGTGAAACAAGCAGTTTCTATGAGACAATCATTGTTACTGAGGTCATAGGAAGTGTTTCACGCAAGGTACATGGAGACACATAGATGTCAGACATTTCCCGGGGAATGATTTGCAAGAGCGGATCAGGGTGGTATCTGGACAGGGTTACCTATGGGATTATTCCTTTAAGTGATGCACCTTAAACAGTGGTGCAACATGAGTTCCCAACAGAGGAAGGGGGAACAGTACATAAGGGTGTACCGGAAATGGAAAAAAAAAAGGAGTTGACCAATCCAAGTGTCGTCGCCGCGGCTGCAGAGCGGTAGACTTTTTTTCAGGTTGTGTCGTGGACAGGACCAGAGATTGACAAAGAGGTCGATGCTGGGCTGTTTGTGTGTTTTTCCTCATCCACCTATTGGTCAAATATATTTTTTCCAGCTCCTATCAAGTTTAACATAAAGAACAGAACCGAAAGCAGTTCAAGGGGCAATTACAAAGAAGCAAGGAATTGCCATTTACAGAGTGACAGTGTATCAGTAGAATGTTTGCCATAGGACTACCTACCTAGTGGGCATTCAGTGATTCTCGTGCAGGCATATGAAGCTGGCATGCGTAACCCTGAACCCTGTGTAGTTAAAGTGTAAAGCACAACTTCCTACAGAGAGGTAGCGATTTTTTGGGTAAGTATAGAGGTAGTAGCATTGGCAAACTTTGGTCAGAGGGTACAACAAACAGGACTTCTAGCAGAGCTGGTTGCGATCAATGAAGTTCTAGGTAAGTAGAAACGAAAATGAGTAGGAGCATTGCAAGCTCAGCTGAAAAGCAGTCTGCAGGTAGCAGCAACATGTGTGTGGCATCCGTACTCAGTACATACTGTGGCCGAGTATGTACAGGGGGTATATGAGGTAGGAGTTTCCAAAAGTGAAGTCCATGGGAGCATATTTTAAAAAGGTAAGTACTTATGACATTGTACATTAGGTAGTGGAGAGGAGTTTAGCTCCATTCTACCAAAAAGAGTAAACAATGTTCAAGAGAACTATAAGGAAACAAGATCAATTAGGGTGTATATTGATCAATCTAAGACGTACAGAGTAAAAGCCGCAGGGCGAAACCCAAATCATTAATAAGAATTGATTTGTTTGTATTTCGGTTTCAGGAGGTTTGGCAATATGGAATCGAGAAAGCTGAGGTGATGGCAGCAGAGACAGAGACAGACATGTCAGTCGGATAAGCGAAAGTTTCCAGAGGCCAATCCTGGTTTGGAGAACAGTGAGCTTTCCGAGATCAGAAAGAGACTAAAAAAACTGACGGAGCAAAGCATAATGCAAATTGATAATGTTTTTCTTTCCCAAGGAGGTGCTCTCATAATGAAGAGTACCGTGCTGATGGTGATCCTTGTTTGCCATTTCGTCCTAGGAGACCGAGGAGAGGACATTCTCATGAACAATAAGGGGTTAATGAGAACACAAGGCCCCAGCATGTTAATGTTGGGAGAAAAAGGTACTGATCCTTTTGCACTTCCCTCTGATTGGTCCGACTAGACCGAACAGGGAAGGAGGAAAAGATCACTCGTGCCAGGTGGAAACAAATTTCATGGCACAATGTTGGTGAAAGGTATGAAGGGTCAAGTGTGCTGGAAGTGTGATGTGAACGGCAGCTTAAATCTGCTCTGGAATGTCACACTCTCGGAACTAATGCAGCGATCCAAAGTCTTGTTAAAAGGTACCTTGCACAAAATGGGTACATGCAAAAGGTAGAGTGTGTTGTTCAGGATTACCTTGTCTTGGTTCTCTGGAGTGAGATGGTTCTAGATTGGAGAGGAACGAGCAGTAAGTATCACATCTCCTCCAGGAGAGAAGCAGTGAACAATATCCCACTCTGCAGCAACCAACAGAGGGTGTCTCTGAGACAACTATACACACGTAAATGATTCCTGAGCAAAGCCAGATTGAATGCTTAGTCTGGGATTTTATCAGGGTTGATAACAAGCAGGCTGAGCAGTGGAGAATGAAACAGAGAGCAGGGTAGGTGTTTTCTCTAATGTTCCCACTGATATATATGGTAAAATGCATGAGGGTGCTTCATCTCTGGTTCCATTTCTTTAATTTTGTATTCAGTATTACTTTAATTTAAAAAAAATAAACCATATTTTAGTTGTAGTTATATTATGTGTTAAAGCCCATGTCGTTTATAATAGCCAGCATAAGTATAAACTGTATATTAAAAGGAGCATTCTCGAGGTTAAGTAATGTTGAATAAATGTATTTTGTTCGATAGAAAAATGATACAGCTACTCTCAGGATAGAACTACCAGTTGTTCTGCTCACATACACTGAATCTGAGATTCATTTCACACAACAGATTTCATTTAAATGTCTATTCCCGACATAATGCAGTTTAGGTTGTTTCTATGGCAACATCATCGCATGGAGCTGATCAGCATGGTAGAACATCTTTATTTGTTGAGATATGTTTTTATTCTCACTTTACAAAAGTGATCCATGTTGTTCTGTCTAGTCTGCTAGACCTCTCAGCTGTGTTCTGTATATGTGCTTAGGTTCTGTTGAGTTGTTTTGTCTGCTAGACCTCCCAGTTCTACTTTTACGTATATTTAGACTTTCTGTAGCTGTCAAACCTGTCAGACCTCTCGGCTGTATTCTGAATATCTACTTAGGCTGTCTCTATTGAAAACAGGTGGTGAAAGCTAAAGACAACTTTTTGCATGCTTTTTCCACCTGCAACAAACCAAAAGAAAGAAAATCTCGCAAGGACCCTGGTGGAGCTGCAAAGCCATAAAACCTACTGTGAATATGAGGTGTAAAGCACTAGACCCTACCATTCAAAGAGATTCAGCAGGCGTAGGAGAAGGGGGATGCTGTTAATGCTAACCACTGTTTTAACCAAAGCACAAATAAGTGATAACTGACCCTATAGAACCAATGAAGAGTTAATGCAGTTTGTAAAGGAAGGCCCTTTGGAGGCCCTCTGGTCCAGAAGTCCAGCTGCAGTAACAACAGTAAAAAAAACTTTGCATCCCCTATGGCTACGGCTGAGATCAAAGTTTATCAGCACACCTACTTTTTCAATTACAGTACACTATTGTGCAAAAATCCACAAATATTCCAACAATTGTTTGGGAGCTTTGCAGGGCCCCCCTATATTAAGGCGTGTAGCATACAACAGTAACAAACTTTGCACCCCCTACGGTTACAATGCTATGTTACTGATTCAGAAAAAAAGCTTACTTCAGCACTCCTCCAGGAGGCATATAATTAATTCTTCCTCTTTGATTCCTACAGAAAAAAATCAAACATAGCACCAGTGGTGCTCAAATACCCCTTTTAAAAATTCGAATTTGGTCGAATTCGAATAGTAAATTATTCGAGGTCAGTCGAATATTCGAGTCGAATATTTTTTACTATTCGATTCGACCTCGGACTTCGAGCTCACTATTCGAGTCGGTATTCGAGCTCACTATTCGAGCTGACTATTCGAATTGGCCCAAAATAGCTTCCAACACTTGTTTTGAGGGTGAATGATGCAAGAAACATCTTTTTTTCCAAGTAACAACAGCAAGTGATTATGTGGGGATGTTCCTTTAAAAAAAAATGTGGAAAGAGAAGTTGTGTCCTTAATTTGGTTCAGTAGTGTAGTGTTACTGTATATACTTGTTCTTCTTCTTCTTTATCTTTCTTAATCTTCTTCTAGATCTTCTTCTTCTTCTTCTTCTTCTTCTTCATCATCTTCTTCTTCTTCTTCATCTTCATCTTCTTCATCTTCTTCTTCATCTTCTTCTTCTTCTTCTTCATCTTCTTCTTCTTCTTCATCTTCTTCATCTTCTTCATCTTCATCTTCTTCATCTTCATCTTCTTCATCTTCATCTTCTTCTTCATCTTCTTCATCTTCTTCATCTTCTTCATCTTCTTCTTCTTCTTCTTCATCTTCTTCTTCTTCTTCTTCATCTTCTTCATCTTCTTCTTCTTCTTCTTCATCTTCTTCATCATCTTCTTCTTCTTCTTCATCTTCATCTTCTTCATCTTCTTCTTCATCTTCTTCATCTTCTTCTTCATCTTCTTCTTCTTCATCTTCTTCTTCTTCATCTTCTTCTTCTTCTTCTTCATCTTCTTCATCATCTTCTTCTTCTTCTTCATCTTCATCTTCTTCATCTTCTTCTTCATCTTCTTCTTCTTCATCTTCTTCTTCTTCTTCATCTTCATCTTCTTCATCTTCATCTTCTTCTTCTTCATCTTCTTCTTCATCTTCTTCTTCATCTTCTCCTTCTCCTTCTTTTTCAATATCGTCTTCTTCTTCTTCTTCACGTATTTCTCTTTTCAAATTTTTTTTTAAAGAAATGCAGCTATTTTTGAGCGTAACAAATAGCTGGTGGGCGCACGCATGTTGGAAGCGCCATTGTATGTGCTCCCTGGCAGTGGAAACACAAAGACAGCAGGAGGTAAATTCAGCAGCAGGAGGAGGAGGATGAGTGTGTGGCAGCAGGCAGTCAATGAGGCAGGCAGCTCGCCGTGACATAATAGCCCTGGTACCTAGCGGTGATACCAGGGCTGTAAATAAACACAACAGGAGGTCCCAGACAGCGGTCGTGCAGCCCACATTGTGTCCAATACACAACTGGGACAACACAGTTTTCAACCCGGGCACCTCAGAAAAATTAAACCTTTTTTTTTTTTTATTGGTTTTTTTTGGTTTTGGTTTTACAACCAATATAGCTATTGTTTTGACGTAATAGCTGGTGGCAGAGTGGCAGCAGAAGGTAATTCTGTGTACCCTGGCAGTGGGAAACACAGACAGACAGCAGCAGCAGGAGGAATGGAGGAGCAGTGTGAGCAGCTATTGTTGTGACGTAATAGCTGGTGGCAGAGTGGCAGCAGACGGTAATTCTGTGTACCCTGGCAGTGGGAAACACAGACAGACAGCAGCAGCAGGAGGAATGGAGGAGCAGTGTGAGTGTGGCAGCAGGTAGGCAGCGTGACATAATAGCCCTGGTACCTAGCGGTGATACCAGGGCTGTAAATAAACACAACAGGAGGTCCCAGACAGCGGTCGTGCAGCCCACATTGTGTCCAATACACAACTGGGACAACACAGTTTTCAACCCGGGCACCTCAGAAAAATTAAACCTTTTTTTTTTTTTATTGGTTTTTTTTGGTTTTGGTTTTACAACCAATATAGCTATTGTTTTGACGTAATAGCTGGTGGCAGAGTGGCAGCAGAAGGTAATTCTGTGTACCCTGGCAGTGGGAAACACAGACAGACAGCAGCAGCAGGAGGAATGGAGGAGCAGTGTGAGCAGCTATTGTTGTGACGTAATAGCTGGTGGCAGAGTGGCAGCAGACGGTAATTCTGTGTACCCTGGCAGTGGGAAACACAGACAGACAGCAGCAGCAGGAGGAATGGAGGAGCAGTGTGAGTGTGGCAGCAGGTAGGCAGCGTGACATAATAGCCCTGGTACCTAGCGGTGATACCAGGGCTGTAAATAAACACAACAGGAGGTCCCAGACAGCGGTCGTGCAGCCCACATTGTGTCCAATACACAACTGGGACAACACAGTTTTCAACCCGGGCACCTCAGAAAAATTAAACCTTTTTTTTTTTTTATTGGTTTTTTTTGGTTTTGGTTTTACAACCAATATAGCTATTGTTTTGACGTAATAGCTGGTGGCAGAGTGGCAGCAGAAGGTAATTCTGTGTACCCTGGCAGTGGGAAACACAGACAGACAGCAGCAGCAGGAGGAATGGAGGAGCAGTGTGAGCAGCTATTGTTGTGACGTAATAGCTGGTGGCAGAGTGGCAGCAGACGGTAATTCTGTGTACCCTGGCAGTGGGAAACACAGACAGACAGCAGCAGCAGGAGGAATGGAGGAGCAGTGTGAGTGTGGCAGCAGGTAGGCAGCGTGACATAATAGCCCTGGTACCTAGCGGTGATACCAGGGCTGTAAATAAACACAACAGGAGGTCCCAGACAGCGGTCGTGCAGCCCACATTGTGTCCAATACACAACTGGGACAACACAGTTTTCAACCCGGGCACCTCAGAAAAATTAAACCTTTTTTTTTTTTTATTGGTTTTTTTTGGTTTTGGTTTTACAACCAATATAGCTATTGTTTTGACGTAATAGCTGGTGGCAGAGTGGCAGCAGAAGGTAATTCTGTGTACCCTGGCAGTGGGAAACACAGACAGACAGCAGAAGGGCAGTACACAGCAGCAGCCCACTGTAGGTGTGAAATGTGTGGCTGCAGGCGACGTAATAGTCAAAGTGAACCAGGCTGGCTTAGTGAGCAGGAGCCAGGAGGTGGTAAAGGGTGGTAAGGCACATTAACGATGGTACTAAGTTCCGGCAGCCAGTTCATGTCCCCCTCTCGCCGACAACAGGGGCCAGGAACTCGCCTTCCACCCACGCCTGGTTCATCTTGAGAAACGTCAGTCTGTCCACAGACTTGTGAGACAGACGTGAGCGTTTCTCGGTGACCACGCCACCAGCTGCACTGAAGCAGCGCTCGGACAGCACGCTGGAAGGGGGGCAGGACAGCACTTCCAGGGCGTACTGCGCCAGCTCGCTCCAGATCTCCATGCGCTTGACCCAATACTCCATGGGATCAACAGGGGCATCGCTGTCAAGCCCGCTGTAGGACCCCATGTAGTCAGCCACCATGCGGGTCAGGCGCTGGCTGTGACCGGAGGAGGATGCTGCTGCATGCATCTCCTCTCTAGTCACTGCTGCCGGAGCCTCTACAGTCCTGTAGAGCTCGTGGCTGAGAGACAGCAGGTCTGTGGGGCGCTTGCTGCTGCTGGATGCAGGCACCTGCTGCTGCCTCTGTGCTGGCTGCTGGACAGTGGGGGTGGAAGGCTGGGGGAAGGCTTCCTCCAAGCGCTCAACAAGGGCCTGCTGCAAGCTCCTTATTTGTTGCGCTGGGTCTCCTCCTGCAGGCGGCAGGAACTGGCTCAACTTCCCCTTGAGGCGTGGGTCCAACATCATGCTGATCCAGATGTCCTCCCTCTGCTTCATCTGGATCACCCTGGGGTCCCTGCGCAGGCACGTCAGCATGTGCGCTGCCATTGGGAAGAGGCGGGCCACGTCTGCTGGCACATCGACGTCAGTGCTGTCCTCCTCATCCTCCTCCTCTGCTGCCTCATCCTCTCTCCACCCCCGCACCAACTCAGCTGCACTGCGCTGATCCCCCTCATCAGCAGCCAGGTCAGGGACCTCCACCAAGTCCTCCTCCTCCTCCCCCTCAGAGGTGGACTGTGCAGCTGCTTGCCGCTCCT
This sequence comes from Hyperolius riggenbachi, assembly GCF_040937935.1. NCBI lineage: Eukaryota > Metazoa > Chordata > Amphibia > Anura > Hyperoliidae > Hyperolius > Hyperolius riggenbachi. Next base: position 560,003,802 of record NC_090646.1, read on the forward strand.
GCTGGTCCAAGGCTGCCGCTCCCTGTGCCAGCAAAGCATCGAGTGCCCTGTTCAGCAGAGAAACCAGGGGCACCCACTCGCAGACCATAGCATGGTCCCTGCTCACCATGTTTGTGGCCTGCAGGAAGGGAGCCAGCACTAAGCACACCTGCTGCATGTGCCTCCAGTCATCATCGGGGACGATGGACGGGATGTTGCTGGTCTTGTCCCTTCTCTGAGCTGCGGAAACAGTGGCCAGGGCAAGGTAGTGGTTGACAGCGTGCTTCTGTTCAACCAGACGCTCCAACATCGCCAGGGTGGAGTTCCAGCGAGTCGGAACGTCAATGATCAGCCGATGGCGTGGCAGATCCAGCTCCTTTTGCACGTCTTCCAGGCTCGCACAGGCTGCAGCCGAGCGCCGGAAGTGACGCACAACGTTCCTTGCCGTTTCCAGCAGCTCGTCCATCCCCTGGTAGGTGCGCAGGAACTTCTGCACCACCAGGTTCAGCACGTGGGCAAGACAGGGGATGTGGGTCAGGTTTCCCCTGTCTATGGCAGCAACCAGATTGGCCCCATTGTCGGACACCACCTCTCCGACTCTGAGGCCTCTGGGGGTCAGCCAAATCCGCTCCTGCTCCTGGAGTTTGGCCAACACGTGGGCTGCCGTCAGCTTGGTCTTGCCAAGGCTGACCAAGTGCAGCAGCGCTTGGCAGTGGCGGGCCTTCACACTGCTGCTGAGGCGGGGGGTTTGGCCAGGTGTGGCGGAGGATGGCAGAGGATCGGAGGAACCCGCTGCAGTTCCCCTGACCCTGCGGGGTGGCACCACCCACTGTGTTGCTGCTGCTGCTGTGCCCGCTGCTGCTCTCCCATCCTCACCCCCTTCCACCAAGCTGACCCAGTGGACAGTGAAGGACAGGTAGCGGCCTGTCCCGAAGCGGCTGCTCCAGGAGTCCATGGTGACGTGGACCCTTTCACCAACCGCGTGCTCCAGCCCTCGCTCCACATTGGCCATCACAAAGCGGTGCAGTGCAGGAATGGCCTTGCGGGCGAAGAAGTGTCTGCTGGGGAGCTGCCAGTCTGGGGCTGCACAAGCAAGCAGCGCCCGCATGTCGCTCCCCTCCTGCACGAGCGTGTACGGCAGGAGTTGGGAGCACATGGCCCGTGCCAGCAAGCCGTTCAGCTGCCGCACGCGACGGCTGCTGGGAGGCAGAGCCCTAACCACCCCCTGGAAGGACTCGCTCAAAAGGCTCTGGCGTGCCTTTTTGCTGGCACGGGAATCAGCAGACGGAGCAGAGGAGGCCACTGAGGACTGGCTGCCAGAACAGGCCTCAGTGTCGGCGGCAGGAGTTGCAGAGGGGGGAGGAGCAGGGCGTTTCCGCACTCCTGCTGGTGCTGCTGGAGGAGCAGGAGGGCGGGTGGCTGCTGTTGCTGCTGCTGCTGCTGAAGGCTGTGCAGTGATGGGATTGGTGCCACTGCCAGCACCAGATGCCTTCAGCCTCTGGAACTCCTCATGCTGGTGGAAGTGTTTCGCAGAAAGGTGGTTGATCAGCGAGCTGGTGCTGAACTTCAAGGGGTCTGCACCTCTGCTCAACTTCCGCTGACAGTGGTTGCAAGTGGCGTACTTGCTGTACACTGTGGGCATGGTGAAAAACCGCCAGATTGGTGACAAAAACATCCCCCTACGGCATGGAAGCGCTGCTGCCTGTTTCCCTGTGGTGGTTGGGGGGGGGGGGGGGTCTTGGGTGCGGCTGGTGGTGGTACTGGCTGATGCTGCTGCTGCTGCTGCTGAGCCTGAGACACCAGCAGGCTGTGGGACGCTGCCAATGCTTGCAATGATGCGCCTCCTTGCAAGGCCCACAACCGCATCCTCCTCCTCCTCCTCAGAGCTGCTGAGGACGACATCCTCTGGATGTGTTGGCACCCAGTCTCTGTCTGTCACCGGGTCATCATCATCATGCCCCTCCTGAAACATGTCCTGCTCTGATGATGACCCCCCAAACTCCTCTGCTGATGCATGGATGGGACGCTTGACTGTCGCCACAGTCTTGCTGTCCAATCCCTCCTCCCCCAAAGTGCCCATCAGCATCTCCTCCTCCAAATCGCCAACAACAGCATTCAATTGACTCATCATGCCTGGGGTCAAAAGAGTGCTGAGTGACAGGTCGGCGACTGACGGTGAACTGGCCTCCTCCCCAGGCCCTGCTGGGCGGCTGCTGCGAACAGGGGTGGTGGTGGTGAGGGTGGAGGCCTCGGATGCAGAGCTGATGGCGGGCTGCTCATCCTCCGTCATGAGTTGCACCACAGTGTCTGCATCCTTTTCCTCAATGGGACGTTTCCGACCCGGCTGGAGGAAAATGGGAGCAGGTGCTACACGCTGCTGCTGCTGTGTCTCTGCAGCGTGAGTTGCAGATGCTCCTCCTGGGCGGCGCCCAAGGCGTCCACGGCCAGTGGCTATGGGAGGAATGTTAGCCACTGACGCTGCTGCTGCTGCTGCGGAACTGTGCATGGTGGCGCGCCCGCGGCCGCGGCTTGCCACAATGCTGCTCCCTCTCTTCCTGATTCCCTTGCTGCCCTTCCCCTTGCCCAAACCGCGCTGGCTGCCACTTCCAGACATCTTCAATGTTTTGGGCGTATAGACAAAAGTTTTGTAAAAGGGCGGGTGAAAAGTGGGGTACTTTAATGGAGTGGGTTGGTTGGTGAGGTGACTGAGTGAGTGTCCCCTAGTACAGTAAGTAAGTATTAACAGTCAGGAAGTACAACTAGCAGTTACAATAATCAGTAGTAGTAATCACAAGTAAATTTAGTGTGTGTACACTCAGACAGTGAGTGCACGCACGCAGGAGCTAGTAGCCTATGGACACAGTGACTGAGTGTCCTAGACTCCTAGTACGGTAAGAGTAAGTAAGTAGTAACAGTAAGTAGAACTAACTAATAACAATAATCAATCAGCGATCAGAAGGAAATGGAGTGTGGGTGGTGTGTGTGTACACTCAGACAGTGAGTGCACGCACGCAGGAGCTAGTAGCCTATGGACACAGTGACTGAGTGTCCTAGACTCCTAGTACAGTAAGAGTAAGTAAGTAGTAACAGTAAGTAGAACTAACTAATAACAATAATCAATCAGCGATCAGAAGGAAATGGAGTGTGGGTGGTGTGTGTACACTCAGACAGTGAGTGCACGCACGCAGGAGCTAGTAGCCTATGGACACAGTGACTGGGTGTCCTAGACTCCTAGTACAGTAAGAGTAAGTAAGTAGTAACAGTAAGTAGTAGAACTAACTAATAACAATAATCAATCAGCGATCAGAAGGAAATGGAGTGTGGGTGGTGTGTGTACACTCAGACAGTGAGTGCACGCACGCAGGAGCTAGTAGCCTATGGACACAGTGACTGAGTGTCCTAGACTCCTAGTACAGTAAGTAGTAACAGTAAGTAGTAGAACTAACTAATAACAATAATCAATCAGCGATCAGAAGGAAATGGAGTGTGGGTGGTGTGTGTACACTCAGACAGTGAGTGCACGCACGCAGGAGCTAGTAGCCTATGGACACAGTGACTGAGTGTCCTAGACTCCTAGTACAGTAAGAGTAAGTAAGTAGTAACAGTAAGTAGAACTAACTAATAACAATAATCAATCAGCGATCAGAAGGAAATGGAGTGTGGGTGGTGTGTGTACACTCAGACAGTGAGTGCACGCACGCAGGAGCTAGTAGCCTATGGACACAGTGACTGGGTGTCCTAGACTCCTAGTACAGTAAGAGTAAGTAAGTAGTAACAGTAAGTAGTAGAACTAACTAATAACAATAATCAATCAGCGATCAGAAGGAAATGGAGTGTGGGTGGTGTGTGTACACTCAGACAGTGAGTGCACGCACGCAGGAGCTAGTAGCCTATGGACACAGTGACTGAGTGTCCTAGACTCCTAGTACAGTAAGTAGTAACAGTAAGTAGTAGAACTAACTAATAACAATAATCAATCAGCGATCAGAAGGAAATGGAGTGTGGGTGGTGTGTGTACACTCAGACAGTGAGTGCACGCACGCAGGAGCTAGTAGCCTATGGACACAGTGACTGAGTGTCCTAGACTCCTAGTACAGTAAGAGTAAGTAAGTAGTAACAGTAAGTAGAACTAACTAATAACAATAATCAATCAGCGATCAGAAGGAAATGGAGTGTGGGTGGTGTGTGTACACTCAGACAGTGAGTGCACGCACGCAGGAGCTAGTAGCCTATGGACACAGTGACTGGGTGTCCTAGACTCCTAGTACAGTAAGAGTAAGTAAGTAGTAACAGTAAGTAGTAGAACTAACTAATAACAATAATCAATCAGCGATCAGAAGGAAATGGAGTGTGGGTGGTGTGTGTACACTCAGACAGTGAGTGCACGCACGCAGGAGCTAGTAGCCTATGGACACAGTGACTGAGTGTCCTAGACTCCTAGTACAGTAAGTAGTAACAGTAAGTAGTAGAACTAACTAATAACAATAATCAATCAGCGATCAGAAGGAAATGGAGTGTGGGTGGTGTGTGTACACTCAGACAGTGAGTGCACGCACGCAGGAGCTAGTAGCCTATGGACACAGTGACTGAGTGTCCTAGACTCCTAGTACAGTAAGAGTAAGTAAGTAGTAACAGTAAGTAGAACTAACTAATAACAATAATCAATCAGCGATCAGAAGGAAATGGAGTGTGGGTGTGTGTACACTCAGACAGTGAGTGCACGCACGCAGGAGCTAGTAGCCTATGAACACAGTGACTGAGTGTCCTAGACTCCTAGTACAGTAAGAGTAAGTAGTAACAGTAAGTAGAACTAACTAATTACAATAATCAATCAGCGATCAGAAGGAAATAGAGTGTGTGTTGTGTGTGTACACTCAGACAGTGAGTGCGCACACGCAGGAGCTAGTAGCCTATATGAACAGTGACAGTGAGTGTCCCTACGGGTACAGTAAGAGTAAGTAGTAAGTAAGTACAACTAACAATAATCAATCAGTAATCAGAAGGAAATAGAGTGTGTGTACACACAGACAGTGAGTGAGTGCACACACGCAGGAGCTAGCTAGTAGCCTATAAACAGTGACAGTCAGTGAGTGTCCTACTCCTAGTACAGTATAACTACAATACTATTAGTAAAGGACAGCAGAAATACTGGTATAGATGATGAGAGAAATAAACAGAGGACAGCTGCCCACAGAGGCAAGGCCCCCCTGAGGCCTAAACCTGTAAGCTTGCAGCAGCTGCCTGTCTCTAATGTAACACACAAGCTACTAACTAAAATACAATGTCTATCTAAATAACAACAATACAGGTGTATATGGCAGGTGTAGGTGAGCAAAAACGCTAGGTAAATGAACACAATAGAGCACTTGCTAAGCCAAAGCACAAAGGAGCAGATCTCTCTCTGTACAAGTCTCAGGCAAGCATGGAAAACCCGAACATGGCGGCCGCTATTTATAGGGTAGGGGCTGGCCAGGGTCCCCCTCTGTGATTGGCTGCCGTCAGAGGGCCTGGGAGCCCTCTGATTGGCTCTAAGCACATCAATCTGGGCTATGACGCTATTCGAGCTCGGTACCGAGCTCGAATAGCGCCGGTTTGCTCGAATAGCTCGAATAGTGAATGGGCTATTCGAGTGTTCTCGAATAGCCCATTCGAATAGCTACAGCTATTCGGAGCTCGAATACCGAGCTCGAATAGCTGAAAAAGAGCTCGAATATTCGAGCTACTCGAATATTCGAGCTCTGCTGAGCACCACTACATAGCACAGTTCAATTTGCTAAGTACCACATGAGGTATTGTGTTTACTAGAGTTGACCACCGGACTGATCACCACAGTCAGAGCATAAATCCACCTCTCTCACAAAACTCAACATGCCATAATATGGTCTATAAAAAATATTAGTTACTCTCCTGCTCCGAACCTCACACTATCCAGGTCACTCGTTAAGACATCCTGCTCAGCTTCACCTCCCGTGTGTAGCTCTGCTCAACACGTTTCGTCCTCCAATCACACTTGTCAGGGGCTTTGCAAATTGTACTGTGCTAGGTTAGATTTACTTCTGTAGGCAACAAAGAGCAGGATTTAATGGTATTCATCATTCTGGAGGAACAATGAAGTAAAGTTTTTTCTGAATCCGTGACTGTCTTCGAACTGAGAGCGCACGCAGTGATACTGATTTTGGGAGAGGAGAACTTCTGCAAATTTCTTAAATTGTGTGGTAAAAGCACACCAACTCACTGCCATATAATGCTGTCATACTGGATGCTATGTTACTGCACAGGAAGCAATCACATCTTGCATAGTACCATGCTTCTCAACTAAAATGAGAAAGAAGAACAATTTAATTTATTTATACAATTCTGAGATGTTCTGGTTCTGAGAGAGGGATTGTCCCTTCAAATTAGTGATAATTTTAAGCTAGAGCAATTTAGATCAGTAATTCTGGATCAGAAAAGATGCGTTAGAAGATGAAACATCACTTGAGATGGAGGCAATTAAACAATGGGAGAGTGCAATAGAATTTTGAGTATGGCCTATAAGAGATCAAAACAGAGTGATCAACATCTTATACTGAGTGAGGGGCAACCGAAATCTTGTCAGGTTGATTTTATGTGTTTTGCACTCGCATCAACTATTTTTGGTATATATTCATAAATGATCAGAGGCTTGGGGAGTTTGTACCTGCTAGACTCACCTTCAGTTTAGCAGGGCTAGATCTCTGTGTGGCATTTTAGTACATAGTCATTTTGAACCTAATGAGCTCAACCTAAAAAAACTGGTACTTACTCATGTGGGGGCTGCTCGGTTTGTATGCCACTGTTTGAAAATAAGTAGAGGAGTCGAGTTGCCTAGTGGGAGGATGCTGGATTTGCCACATTTTGTGAATTGCAATACTACCTTAGGCCAGAAACCCACTAGAAGCGATTTTCTGAGCGTTTTGCGGTTTGAAAACTCTTGCTAATGTAATGCTATGGGTGTGATCCCACTTGAGGGATGTGATTTTATAAAAAATCCCCCATAGCATTGCATTGGCAAGAACTTTTTCAAATCATTAGTGATTAGAAATCGCTCCTAGTGGGTTTCTGGGCTTAATTGTATATTTATTATTATACCCCTATGGGGGATTTTATGTGTAAATCAAACGGAAAATCACGAGGAAAATGGAATCACAAACACTATTGCAGAGCGCCGCAAACCCAGAAACCCCCCACAAAATCGCGATGACAAGTGTGCTTCCAGCCATGCACATTAAGAGGCTTGCTTTGGAATATGCAGACATTATCAGAGGTTATTTTGCAGGCAGTTTTTTTTAGCTGGCTCTTTTTTTGAGTAATGCGTCCTTTAAGCTGCCTAATGCAGAAGAGATCTGCTTTAATTAAAACTTAGACAGGAAAAAAAAGTTTTTGGCTTGATTTGCAGTGCAAATGTCCTGTTCCAGCTAATGTCATAGACACCATGTAATTATAAGCAGGGGTAGAGCAGATAAAAACAATTTCTACGAGTCCTCCTGATAGGTGAATGTCAGTAGATTTCCTAATTAATCTGTTCAAGTAGCAAGAGGCTGATGTACCTGACATGTGCGTTTATTAAAATAGTACAGCCTTCTCTGGGCTGAATGTGGAAAGTGAGGTCTGCTGTTTAATTGATTTAAATTCGTACACTGGAGGATTCAGGAAAGTTTATAGAGACACAATTCTTCCCCAAGGCAATCAGATCCAAGCATGGAACTTGCCAGTTGTTTTGGAATTGCTAAAGAAAGCTGAATCACAATAATGTCAATTCCCTAAATAATTCATTTCTGTGTTCTTTTAACTCAACCTCTTACTTAGATGCTCAATATAAATACAAGCATTTTACTAGAACACTTATGTCACCTTCCAATAAAATGTTGCTGTAGCAAAGTGTAGAGACATGTACTAGTGGAGAAAACCAAAGCATACATAATGATGACATAATGATGTGTATGTGTAGTACGTATAATCAACAGAACATTAGTAGCAAAGAAAAGAGTCTCATATTTATATTTTCAGTTATATAGCTTTTTTTTATAACGTAGCATCATTCTGTCATATATGCAGTTTACAAACAACACTCTGCGTTTTAAACTATAAAACAGAGCAGAGCTAATGACCCTTTGAACTTTCCTGCTGTAAAACCTTATCTCAACCTGTCTCTCACTGTTTCATGGTTTTTTAAAGTGGACCTGAAATCTTAAACATGACGGAAGGAAAACATATCGAAGTGCACCCTGTATGTATTTAGAGAGTTTAGCCTCATTCCCCATCAGCTGTGTTGTAATTTGATATCTTAGCTGTGTCAGCTGACTGCCACGGCAGAGAGGTAATTGGAAAACACAGGATTTTAACAATATGTCTGCTTCCATGAAAGCAAGAAATAGAAACACTGTGGTTTTATTGCAGGATTTGTATCAACTGTAACAAAAAATTGTTTTTTTTAATTTTATTATGCTGTTGTGTATCTTTTAGAGCAGAGAGTTCAGGTTCGCTTTAAGTGCTTTAGAAAACAGGACTAAGAGCTCAGAGAATCTCTTTTGCATTAAACTAACTGACGTGTAACGATCGGTGGGCGCAGAGAGTATCTGATTACCGGTGATCTGCAGTATCACCGAAAATACAGATATATACCAGATTATAAGTGAACTGCAGTCTCACCGATAATCTGATATACAAACTAACCTCTGATCACCCGAGTAGAGTGTAGTGTTTGGTGTAACTGTAACACTAAGAGGACAAGGCCTCAATGCAGTAAGGAGTACTGCACAGATTCCTTCCGCAGACCTGAGCTCTCCAAGACGGGAGGAGTCAGACTGACAGTAGGAAGGGATATCTGAAAGTGACCCTCAGGAGGAAGGATCGCTAACAGAGCGAGGAACCGCCTCTAACGGTAAGGTCGGTTCTCGAGGTCGGACAAGCCAGGTCGTACACACACGGACAGATAAAGTACACGATCAGGAGGCAAAGGCAGAGTCAAAGTACAGGCAGGGTTCAGCAACGGGGTATCAGAAATATCGGGGTACAAAATCAGGAGGCAGAAGCAGAGTCAAGGAACGAGCCGGGGTTCGGCAACAGAGTATCAGAAATATTGAGGTACAAGATCAGAGTTCAGGAGGATAGTCAAGGCAGGCAGGAAGTCATAACAGATAATCACAATCAAACTAGTACTTTAGCTATCAACAGAATCTATCTTAGTGTAGGATTACAGCTCCAGCTGGTCCCGGCACACTAACGGATCTGACTACGGATCTGGGTGCTCCCACATATGTGATCGCACGCCAGACAAAGAGCAAGTGAACAACCAGCAGTATATATACTCTAGGACCTTTCCAGGACCTCCCTAATTGCTGGTCCAATGAGAGCAGTGGAATTTGTCAGCTGACCCAGCTGGTCAGCCGACACCCTTCTAACTGCTATTTAAACTCTGCCTCTGTGCTCGCGCGCGTGTAAGTCTGAATCTTGGTGGACTATCAGTCCCAGCCACACCAGTACTGTTTTGCAATGTATCTAATGCGGGGGTCGCCTCTGATGTGGATTCCGCCGATACCAATGCGGATTCCGCCGCACTGCCCATGCGGCATGCGGCGTTTTTTCCGCGTTGTGACGCCATGCTGGACGCGGAAACAGCCGCCTCACCTCGAGAGACGGCGGCTTTTCCGCGTTTCCTTACAGTACCCCCCCCCCGAGGAGTGGACTCCGGACAACTCCCACCAGGTTTCTCGGGGTGTAAGGCATGAAACTCCCTTTTTAATTCGTCTGCATGCATGCGCGTCCCCGGTACCCATTGCCTCTCCTCAATGCCGTACCCTTTCCAGTGCACGAGGTATTGTACCGAGTTTTGTACAGAGCGTGAATCTAGAATCTTCTCCACCTCATATTCGTGTTGGGCATCTACCAAGACAGGAGGAGGAGGAGTGGGACCCACCTGGACTGCTGGCTTAAGAAGGGACACGTGGAAAGACCTCACCCCCCGCATGCTAGAGGGAAGATCGACGGTGTAAGTAACATCATTGACTTTCCTGACAACCGGGAATGGACCCACAAACCTGGGACCAAGCTTATTCGAAGGTTGTCTTAGGGTCAAGTGACGTGTGGACACCCAGACCAAGTCTCCTGGTCGGAACTTCCACTCCAGCGACCGTCTTTTGTCAGCTTGACCCTTCTGACTCAAAAAGGCCTTCTCCAGGTTACTTCTAACCGTCCCCCAAAGGTCCTTCAATGACTTTTGCCAGGCCTCCAGGGCTGGGAAAGGAGTGGAGGCTATAGGTAATGGGGAAAATTTGGGTGATCTCCCCGTCACCACCTGAAAGGGAGAGAATCCGGAGGACGAGTTTTTTAAATTATTCTGGGCAAATTCTGCGAAGGGCAGAAATCTGACCCAATCGTCCTGCGCCTCTGCCACATAACACCTTAAAAATTGCTCTAAAGACTGATTTATTCTCTCAGTCTGGCCGTTGGTCTGTGGGTGATAGCCCGATGAAAAAGACAGCTTTATGCCCATGAGGTGGCAAAAAGCTTTCCAAAACCGTGAGACGAATTGGACTCCCCTGTCTGAAACTATGTCTTCGGGAATGCCATGTAAACGGAAGACATGAGTGATAAACAACTCGGCCAATTCCTGAGCCGAGGGGAGTCCTTTCAAAGGCACAAAGTGGGCCATCTTACTAAAGCGGTCGACTATCACCCAAATGACCGCCATACCTTCAGACCTGGGAAGCTCGCCCACAAAATCCATGGACAGGTGGGTCCACGGCTCATTCGGGGTGGGCAAAGGCTGCAACGTACCGACAGGTGCCAGCCGGGAGGGTTTACTCTTGGCACATATCAAACACTCTTTTACGTATTCCTTACAATCCGCTGCCAAGGAAGGCCACCAGGCGCATCTGGCTATCAGATCCTGTGTTCTGGATGCCCCAGGATGCCCTGCGTTCTTATGTGCATGAAACATCTCAAGAACCTGCAGGCGAAAAGGCAGAGGAACGAACAGGACCCCTGCGGGCTTCCCTTCCGGAATGTCTTGCTGAAAGGGAGCCAATGTCTCCCTCCAATCCTCCCAAGTTTCAGTGGCTGCCAGTATTAATTTCTGGGGAATAATGGTCTCTGGAATGGAGGGCTGTGCTGTCTCTGACTCAAAACATCTGGAAAGAGCATCCGCCTTAACATTCTTGCTCCCTGGGGTGTACGTAATAATGAAACTAAACCTGGAGAAGAACAACGACCATCGAGCCTGGCGAGGGCTCAACCTCTTAGCCCCCTCGATGTACTCTAGGTTTTTGTGATCGGTGTAAACCGTGATGGTATGCTCAGCTCCCTCTAACCAGTGTCGCCATTCCTCGAAAGCCAATTTGATGGCCAAGAGCTCCCTGTTGCCAATATCGTAATTCCTCTCTGCAGGGGAGAACCTGCGAGAGAAATACGCACACGGGTGCATTTTACCCTGCAAGCCTGACCGCTGTGACAGCACAGCCCCCACCCCAACCTCCGAGGCATCCACCTCCACAATGAACGGGAAAGAGGCATCCACATGTCTGAGGATGGGTGCTGAACAGAATAGGCCCTTCAGGGTGGCAAAAGCATGTAAAGCCTCAGGAGACCAGTGAGTGGTATCTGCCCCCTTCTTAGTGAGGCAGGTAAGGGGAGCAATGACAGTGGAGTACCCCTTTATAAACCGTCTATAGTAGTTGGCGAAGCCAAGAAAGCGCTGAAGGGATTTCAACCCAACCGGCTGTGGCCACTCCAGAACAGCGGAGACCTTGGCAGGATCCATAGACAGGCCTGTGGTGGAAATTATGTACCCCAAGAATGCAACAGATGTTACTTCGAAGATGCACTTCTCAAGCTTTGCGTATAACGAGTTCTGCCTTAACTGATTTAACACAAACCTCACATGGTTTCTATGTTCAGTGAGGTTGTTGGAGAAGATAAGAATATCATCAAGATAAACTAGTACAAATTTCCCCAACACCTCCCGGAATACCTCGTTAATGAGTTCCTGAAAAACGGCCGGAGCATTACATAACCCGAAGGGCATCACCAGGTACTCATAATGCCCGTCTGGTGTATTAAAGGCCGTCTTCCACTCATCGCCCCTTCTTATACGTATCAGATTGTACGCGCCCCGCAAATCAAGCTTAGAAAAAATCTTAGCGTCAGTAACCTGAGTGAACAAATCATCTATCAGTGGCAACGGATAGCGATTCTTTATAGTAATCTTGTTGAGACCGCGATAATCGATGCAGGGTCGCAGGCCTCCGTCTTTCTTTTTGACAAAAAAGAACCCTGCTCCAGCAGGTGACCGGGACGGGCGAATGAAACCCTTGGCCAAATTTTCACGGATGTACTCCTGCATGGCCAATTTTTCGGGCCCTGATAGATTGTACAAGTGACCCCGGGGGGGAACACAACCTGAACGGAGATCAATGGGACAATCGAAAGGACGATGTGGGGGCAATTTATCAGCTGCCTTGGGACAGAACACATCGGAAAATTCAGAATACTGATCTGGTACCCCTTCCACCTGAAATCTGGTTTGCCCCAAGGTCAACTTCCCCAAACACCGCTGAAAACAACGAGGTGACCAAGTGGTTAACTGACCCGTGGCCCAGTCTATTTGAGGTGAATGAAGTTGCAACCACGGCATGCCTAGGATAATAGTTGAGGTAGACATGTGCAGTACAAAAAACTATAATTGTTCCCCATGCAGTACCCCTATGGTGACCTTCACCTCCGGGGTCTGCGACAGAGCACGATTCCGTTGTAGAGGGGAATCGTCTACTGCCGTGACCTGAATGGGGGGTGTCACAGGAGTGAGCGGAATACCCAACTCCTGAGCAAACTTAAAGTTCATAAAATTGGCCGCTGAGCCTGAGTCAATGAAAGCCTCAGTGGCCACAGATTTCTTCTCCCATGTAACTGTACAAGGGAGAAGCAATTTCTTTTCTTTAAGGGGTGCAAGTGGCGTGCCTAGGGTGTCACCCCCCACTACTCCTAGGCAAATTCGTTTCCCGACTTGTTCGGGCAGTTGATCCATCATTCTCCGCCTTCGCTCCACCTGGGTCAATTTCGAACAACCAATCTGCATTGGTTCGGGTGGAGGCAAGGCCGGAGGAGATGAGACAGATGGAGATGGCGTTACTAAGGGTGCAGCGGAGGGTGCCACATATGATGTTACCCTGGCACGGTGACTGCCCCGAATCTGCCTCTGATGGCGTAATCGACGGTCGACTCGAATGGCCGATGTGATGGCCTCATCGACTGTCCTGGGCTCGGGCAAGGTTAGCATTAAATCGGAGACCTCCTCCGACAACCCAGACAAGAAGTAATCCATGAGGGCAAAATTATCAAATCTGGCCGTGACTGACCATCTGCGAAATTCTGCCGCGTAATCCTCGACTGAACCCCTGTCTTGCCGCAAAAGTTTGAGCTTCCGCTCAGAGGTTGCCGCAAGGTCAGGGTCGTCGTAAATTACGGCCATGGCCTTAAAGAATTCCTCTACCGAGGTCAGAGCAGTATCGGTAGGAGGCAGGTTGTATGCCCATGACTGGGAGTCACCAGTCAGCAAAGTTTTAATAAAGGTGACCCGTTGGGTCTCAGTCCCCGAGGATCGGGGTCTCAACTCGAAGTACGATAACACTCTACTCTGAAAATTCCGGAAGTCAGACTTGTGGCCGGAAAATTTATCTGGTACGGGCATACGTATGTCAGCACTAGGATGGGATCGCACTGAATCAACTGACGTCTGGAGGGTTCGCACAGAGCCTGATAGGACATCAATCATAGTCTTGTGGCTACCCAGCACTTGGTTGATGTTTTCCACCGAAGTGGCAAGTGCGCCCAGACGGTCAGTGTGTGCGTCCATTTGCATTTTTTGGGTCTGGCGTTCTGTAACGATCGGTGGGCGCAGAGAGTATCTGATTACCGGTGATCTGCAGTATCACCGAAAATACAGATATATACCAGCTTATAAGTGAACTGCAGTCTCACCGATAATCCGATATACAAACTAACCTCTGATCACCCGAGTAGAGTGTAGTGTTTGGTGTAACTGTAACACTAAGAGGACAAGGCCTCAATGCAGTAAGGAGTACTGCACAGATTCCTTCCGCAGACCTGAGCTCTCCAAGACGGGAGGAGTCAGACTGACAGTAGGAAGGGATATCTGAAAGTGACCCTCAGGAGGAAGGATCGCTAACAGAGCGAGGAACCGCCTCTAACGGTAAGGTCGGTTCTCGAGGTCGGACAAGCCAGGTCGTACACACACGGACAGATAAAGTACAGGATCAGGAGGCAAAGGCAGAGTCAAAGTACAGGCAGGGTTCAGCAACGGGGTATCAGAAATATCGGGGTACAAAATCAGGAGGCAGAAGCAGAGTCAAGGAACGAGCCGGGGTTCGGCAACAGAGTATCAGAAATATCGAGGTACAAGATCAGAGTTCAGGAGGATAGTCAAGGCAGGCAGGAAGTCATAACAGATAATCACAATCAAACTAGTACTTTAGCTATCAACAGAATCTATCTTAGTGTAGGATTACAGCTCCAGCTGGTCCCGGCACACTAACGGATCTGACTACGGATCTGGGTGCTCCCACATATGTGATCGCACGCCAGACAAAGAGCAAGTGAACAACCAGCAGTATATATACTCTAGGACCTTTCCAGGACCTCCCTAATTGCTGGTCCAATGAGAGCAGTGGAATTTGTCAGCTGACCCAGCTGGTCAGCCGACACCCTTCTAACTGCTATTTAAACTCTGCCTCTGTGCTCGCGCGCGTGTAAGTCTGAATCTTGGTGGACTATCAGTCCCAGCCACACCAGTACTGTCATGCAATGTATCTAGTGCGGGGGCCGCCTCTGATGCGGATTCCGCCGTTACCAATGCGGATTCCGCCGCACTGCCCATGCGGCATGCGGCGTTTTTTCCGCGTTGTGACGCCATGCTGGACGCGGAAACAGCCGCCTCACCTCGAGAGACGGCGGCTTTTCCGCGTTTCCTTACATGACGTTTCTTAACTCTTCCTGTACTGGAAGACAATATAAGACTTTTTCTTTGCTTCTAATGTACTATTTCTGTACTACATATACAATTCATTATCTCATAAGTTTATTTTCGCTTCAGGTTTGCTTTAAAAGCATATGTAGCTAGGAGACTAACTTTTGAATTGTATTTTTAAGTGGTATTCTCCCTCTACCTGAAACAAATTATTTATTCCTCAGTTTTGGATAAGAAGATATCAATGCTATTGCTGTATGATTCCCAGCCATTGCAATGCTACTGGCAATGACTGCAGTAACTGCAGCTATCAGCTGATGATGATGCTGTTTCTGCATGTAAAAACATACAGGGATTCATAAACATTTCTTCAGACATCATTAGTTAATATGAATAAAATAACATAGGCTAACTCCAGAGTTTTATTAATCCCCTCATCCAGGATGGCCAGGAAAGTGGAGCCCACAAGTGTATGACTCTGACCATTACTAACTGTAGAATGTACTAGCTTATGTTACTTATTTCTATGTTAATAACCAGACACTTGAAGTCCTTTCAAAGGGTTAAATAAAAGGGGTTTATTTTCATATGTACAAGTTACAGCATATAAAATATATGATTACATAATTGCGGGCTCAGTGTAGAGTACTACTAGGAGCATTATTAGTGTAACCTTGCAATCCATACACACCGCATTCGCTAGCTGTGCCCTGAATCCATTATCATCTCAAGTCTATATCAGCGTGGCAGGAGAGAGAGGGAGTGAGAGATCCCAAAACAAGTCTTTTATCTGGATACAACAGGTATAGAGACCCCTCCTCCATGGGAGGTCATTTAGGTATCCATTGGATGTGTAAGTGCCAGGCCCAGCAACCATTGTGTTGATAAACTGGATAAACCAGGCTTCTCTCAGCTGGTGTCGAAATCTCCTCAATGGCCGTTCGCAGGGGCTGGGGTCAGTGCCTGAGGACTCAGCCATTGTCTTTGCTGTTTGTTAATTACTCATATGTAGCTGCAGTGTGTCTGAAAACAGTCATTTATGAAACACAGGCTTTGCTTAAAGCCCGACTGATCAAATAGATTCACTGCAACTCTCTCATAGCAACATAAATGTCCAGACATGCTTTTCCATGAAGGCACACATAAAAAGTATGTTGTTTATACCGATAAAATACAACACTAACCGACATACAACCGACATTGTTAAGGACAAAGGGCTCTTCTCCACCTGCAGTGCTCAGTAGGGGGCAGTGATGATCCTTGGATCAAATTCGGATGAAATCTGAATGAGTTTCATTAGGATTTCATACTCCTAATTAGTGCAGCAGAGCGGATGTGTGCGGGGGGGGGGGGGGGGGGAGGGGGTTAAACTTACCCTGCAGCCTTCTTCTTTAACCCCTACCGTACTGTGTTTCCTTCAGTCATGGCCGTAACCAAATGGACCACCAGCATTTTGTTTGAAAGCTGTTCATAGTATTAAAAATAATACTACATGGAGGTCGTAAAATTTGCAAATCATTGGTCAATCAAAATTGGATGTGTGTATTAGGCTAACCTAAAAGCACCCCCCCCAATGCCTGACACTAACCCTCCTTCTGAAATGCTGTAGCTGATTGACTAGTAATAGCCGAATGGCTACTATTGGCCATCGAACTCCCATCTCAGCGCAGCCACTCAGGTAAATGCAGTCAGTCCAATACTTGCAAACATGTTCTGTTTCCAGAGGCCATTTGTAAGTCTATTTTGTTTAAGTCCAGCATGTGTTATACATACTGGTACTTGTGGATAAATGTCTTACTTCAAGACATCTCTGGATCTGAACATGCAGTGTAAACAATTGAATAATGTCTAGCAGGTGATAATAAAGTATAAGAAAACTTATCACAGCATGTCAATTATTAATTTTAATGTCAATCAACTTGTCGTGATTAACGTTTTGCGATACATTTTCCCTGTAGAGTGTGTTGATTTATCACTCTAGTCCTTAAGTCATCCTCTCTATCATTATCTTAATGCTAACCAGATAAGGAAGGTAAAGACTCCCATAAGAATCAGCATCAGTAACAGCAGGGAAAAAAATCAACTGCTATTCTCTCTTTTCTATTTAATGATTAGATGGTGGGGAGAAGGAGGGTCCTTAAAAGGAAGGGTCCGCTAAACAGAAGAATTGGCAGGAGTAGCTGGAAGGGAAAACTGGCAGTATGGCCTGAAAGGAAAGACTGGCAGGATGGGCTGACTGAAGTGTCAGGACCACATGATCAGTGTGGCAATATGTTATGGCCGTACAAAGATGAAACAGCACTGGACGCCAGTGCTGTGACTCCCGCCCCCCTCCACAGCACTCAGAAAAGGAGAGACATGTGGCGTAAACACACGCTCCTAAAGAGTGCAGCCAGTGGAGAGGCAAGCACATCGGGTACTCTACCAGCTCCGGATGGTCCGGCAATAGTGTGATATAACCCACAGCCTGCAATTTCCACCTTCGCAACAGCTCCAAAATGTGCCCCTTTCTGATCCCAGACACTACTAAGTTTCACATCCATGCCCTCATTATCTCCCGCCTTGACTATTGCAATGCCCTACTGTCTGAACCCCCCTTGAAATGTATTGCACCCCTTCAGTCAGTCATGAATGCAGCAGCTAGACTCATCCATTCTTCCCACCACTCTGCATCCACTTCTCCCCTCTGATTCAGTATCAGTTTTAAGGTTCTGTGCCTTACCTACAAATCTGTGCACAAGACCTGCTCAACCTACATCCTGAGCTCGTCCACAGATATATACATGCCCGCCCCCTCCGGTCCTCCAATGATCTCCGCCTGACCTTCCCATGCATTTCTCCCTCCCATGCACGCCTACAGGAATTCTCAAAAGCCGCCCCCCACCATATGGACCTCCCTCCAAAACACCTTCAGACTCGCTCCTACCTTCAACATCTTCAAGCAAGCCCTCAAAACACATTTCTTTAAAATAGCCTACCCCCATCTACCACACTTTAACTCACTCAGACGAGCACCTTTTCCACAGCCCTAGCTTATGTGTTCCTCTCCCACTCTTTAAATTGGAAGCCTTTGCCGGGGTCTCCCCCCCCCCTCCCCTTAGTGTGTCCTTCTTGGTCTTGCAACCCCAGCTATGTCACCCTTCTCATAAACTAACTCGGACTTGAATTGCTGGGTCTCTGTAAAATCACATCATCATGCATCCTACACCTTGTTTGCTTGTATAACATTGTGCTATGTTGTATAACTATCTGCTACCTCTCTGTCTGTCACCCCTTGTTTACATTGTATGTATCCCTATTTATTGTCCAGCGCTGTGTAATATGTTGGCGCTATATTAATACAATAAATAATCATAATAATAACCCACACTGTCTGCCTATCGGAAGCATTCCCTGTCCTTGGATACAACAAACCTTCCATTGCCCACTTTTTATCATCAACATTTCAAGAAATCTCCCTCATGATATCACAGAAAACATTCCCCTATCTGGAGAAATAGACTGTGTGAATGGGCCTATAGGAATGCATGGGTACATTCTACATGTTCATTGCTATTCTGCCCCCTGCTCCAGAAAACTGACAGGGCACTTATTGTGACCTGGCAGTCAATCTGATTCTGTAGATGGAGACTGCCTATCAGTGAGAGATAAAAGAAAAACAGCACAGGTCTCATGATGTTTCTTTTCCCAATGCTGCAAGTACCGAAATATGTTATATACAACAATTGTTAAACCCGTTATTAATGTTTATTTAGTGCATGGGGTAATATATGGTGGAGGTAGGAGGTATAATAATCTTTACATGTAGAGGTGCTTTACATCCATTACTGACACAGCCCAAAGCCAAAGCAACAACTTTGAAAAGAAAATATTCATTTAAAATGTTTCGTTAAGAGAAAAGCATCAGAAGAATTGAACTTGAACTCCAAGCACAGCATCAAGTAAATGAGTGACGACTGGCTGGTAGCCTCAGCAAAGCTGTACTAATTGTTGAAAAATGTTGCCAAATACCTTCATTTTGAGCTAAAATGTTGCGCTCACATGACAGGAATCCAAACCAATGTCTCACAGAGAACTACTTTACTGATTAGCTAAAAACAAACATGCAGAGCCAAAACAAAAAATATGAACAGTGGATGCGTAATGTAACCAACATAAATATCAAGAGACATCTATCTAGCAAATAAGTAAATACAAAATCTACAGTCCAATATAACAAAGTTTATTAGGAACTTGACCCTGAATAAAAACAATCTAAAAACTGCAGCAAGAGAACACGGGGTATATATAATACTAAAGGAAACTGAGATGTCGGAATAAGAAGATGTGATACTTACCTGGGGCTTCCTCCAGACCCATGAGCAGCGATGCATCCCTAGCCATCCTCCTGAGTGCCTTCGTTCAGCCGCAGCCACTCCCTGTATTCGGGCTCAGTCGCACCAGTCGGCCCTTCTGCGCATACGCGGAGACTGAGACAGATTATGCAGGAGTATCACATCTTTTTATTTTGACATCTCAGGTACACTGAAAGATCAGGTGATACATATAATAATAATCCCAGAATAAAATAATCCTACCTAAGAAAACACAAGTGTCTCTGCGTCCCGTGTCCGTGTGTGTGTTTTTTTGCAGTGCGCATGTGCAGGGAGGGACGTGCATGCGCACAGCGGATGAGCGGTGACAGACCTAGCCCATTTTTAAGCGGGCTAAGGTCACTAGTCAAATATAAGTAACATGGTCACATGTTATTCATATTTGATTATCTTATTCTGAGATCATTATTATATTGTATATATCACTGGATCATTAGCATTATGTATACCAGAGGTGCTCACACTTTTTTGGCTTGTGAGCTAATTTAAAACATTTGCAAGTCAAAATGATCTACCTAAGTACAATTTTAGGAGCACATTTGTTTATACAGAATGGAAAATGTAGTGGGGTCGGGATCTACCATGAAGCCCTTCGTGATCTACCGGTAGATCGTGATCTACCTAATGCTGGCCACTAATGATCCAATCCTTTTCATCCAATCTTACCATTTCTATCTAATATAAGGGAACTGCCTATGGTATCCAATTAATATATTCCATCAGTTTACTCTTCTACTACATAGATTTGGTAAGATTGGATGGAAAAGATTGGATGATTAGTGGCCACCCTTATAGGCACCCCTGATGTATACCCTGTCTTCTCTTACTGCAGTTTTTAGATTGTTTTTATTTAGGGACAAGTCCCCAATAAACTTTGTTATATTGGACTGTAGATTTTGTATTTTCTTATTTGCTAGATGGATGTTTCTTGATATTTATGTTGGCCACCTTACTGTTAGGTCCGCCACAATCCCATCCTCCTTTCCAGGAAGTACCAGCCAGAGCAATTGCACATCTGCAGCTACTAGCTCACAATCCAGGTATTTGGAAGTTTTTTTTTTTTTTTTTTGTCAAACCACGTTTTATTGAGCAGGTAAATAATGGGTAAACGTTGTTACATCATCCATAAATGCAATAAAACTGTGTCAGATGTTAAATTTAACAGAAAAAAAACAACAAGAACATATAAACATCAGCAGTATTGTTGATTGGCAATATCAAAGCTTATTCCATGTTTCGGATGCAGACAGTGCACATTTTATACTATGTAATATATAAGACTGTGTCTTCAGGAGGATAAAGTAAAAGGGAGGTCCTCGGCCAGTGGAGAGATGGGATTAGAGCATTAGCAGTGTATAGCGGTCAGGTTAGGGAAAAGAATGATTGCCTAGATTCTAGTTCTAATTGAGGAGAGCCAAGCTGTCCATATTCTGTTGTATTTGACCTCTGCGCCTCTACGTTGATACACAGCTTTGCGGAGTGGAAGGACTTGGTTAACAGATCTGATAAGGTCCGAGCATGTGGGAACGGTTGCAACAATCCAGTGCTTGGTGAGTAATTTACGAGCCATGTGCATTAATTCAAGTAAAAAGAACTTGGTGTACTTATCAGTAATGGAATCAGGGAAAATACTCAGCAAGCACAATTTAGGATCGCATTCAATTGAGCATCCCATGTAGTCATTGAGGAACTTAACGACTTGCAGCCAGTAAAGATTAACATTTGGACAGCTCCACATTAAAGGAAAGGTTCAGGGAGGGTGGAGTAAAAATAAAAATCAATTTCCACTTACCTGGGGCTTCCTCCAGCCCGTGGCAGGCAGGAGGTGCCCTCGCCGCCGCTCCGCAGGCTCCCAGTGTTCTCCGGTGGCCGACCCGACCTGGCCAGGCCGGCTGCCAGGTCGGGTCGGCCACCGGAGACCACCGGGAGCCTGCGGAGCGGCGGCGAGGGCACCTCCTGCCTGCCACGGGCTGGAGGAAGCCCCAGGTAAGTGGAAATTGATTTTCATTTTTCCTCCACCCTCCCTGAACCTTCCCTTTAAATGGAAGAAGGTACCAGGCGCAGTAACACACTTGGGGCAGTATGTAGACGTTCCTGGTTTAAATTTAGCTAAGCGAATTGGTGTGAGATATGCTCAATGTAAGATGTATAGGTACTGTAGTCTATCTGGTTTGTGTGGCGAGACCTTTACAACCTTCTCAAGAGTTTCCTCCCATTCTTCGTCCTCAATTTCACCTATATCGTTTGTCCATGCTATGCGTTTAGTGTTAAAGGGGAACTGAAGAGAGAGGTACATGGAGGCTGTCATGTTTATTTCCTTTTAGACAATACCAGTTGCCTGGCAGCCCTGCTGATCCTTTGCCTCTAATACTATTAGCCATAGCCCCTGAACAAGCATGCAGCAGATCAGGTGTTTCAGTGGTTCAGACTTATAAGTCTGATCTGACAAGACTAGCTGCATGCTTGTTTCTGGTTTTAATCAGATACTACTGCAGAGAAATAGACCAGCAGGGCTGCCAGGCAACTGGTATTGATTAAAAGGAAATAAACAAGACAGCCTCCATATACCTCTCTCTTCAGTTCCCCTTTAAGTTTGTACTGTGCTGTACGTAAAATCAGAGAGTGATACAATAAGGAGATCAATTGTTTAGAGGAGGGGCCATTGATTATTCCCAGTATATCTGAGTTTACTGGAGGGGGCGGTATGTCTTTTAATTGGGCATAGAAAGCATGTCTGAGCTGCAGGTATTTATAAAAAGCAGATTGTGGTAAGTCAAAGTCCGTGGATAGCTGAGGGAAGGATTTCATTCTGCCACTAGCTATGATTTGGTGCAGGTATACAATTCCCTTATTTACCCAGTACTTAAAATCTGACAGTTTCATAAATTCTCTAAAGTTGGCATTCTCCCATATTGGAATCTGATTAGGTTTGTCATCTAGTTTGAGAAATTTATGTGAGCGGTCCCAGACAGAGAACATTTGCTTCAGAGTAATCGGTAGGGATCTAAAATTAGGTATACCGGTTGTACCCTTAAGCAGATTATATAAAGGGTCTGTATTTACAATAGGGTAAACTAGCAAATAGCAATTGTTGTATTAGTAACTTGTCATCCCGGAAGCCTGAATACAGATGCGACAGCTGCGCTGCGAGGTAATATAGATAGCAGTTAGGAAGAGCTATTCCACCCACATCTTTTGGACATTGCAAGGTAGATATTGCCAACCGATGCCGCTGTTTGGCCCAAATAAACTGAGTTAAAGTAGAGTTAAGTTTGATAAAGGCAGCAGGTGGGAGAAATATGGGGGAGTGCCATGTTACATAGAGAATCTTGGGGAGTATCATCATTTTAAACAGGTTGGCCCTGCCTACTACAGTAAGAGGAAGCTTTTCCCATGCCCTCAGCTTTCCACAGACCGCACCCAGTAATGGTTCTAAATTAATCTTGAGGAAGTCTGAGGGAGACCTAGAGATTAAAATTCCCAGATATTTAAAAGAATTAACCCACTGCAATGGAGATTTAGTTTGTTCTAATGTAGTGGGAAATAGATCTATGGGCATTAGGTAGGATTTGTTCCAGTTGATCTTAAGACCGGCAAAATGGGCAAAATCCGTGATAGTGGAGAGGACATTGCTCAATGAGTCTCCAGGATCAGACAGATATAGCAGCATGTCGTCCGCATATAGACTGATTTTTCCATGTAAGATTCCTTTTTCCCATCCTCTGATCCCGGAATGTGATCTGATCAAGGTGGCTAGTGGCTCTAGGGCGAGATCAAAAAGAAGCAGGGAGAGGGGATACCCTTGACGGGTACCCCTGTGTAGTTCAAAGGTAGGGGAAAGCCACCCGTTAACCTTAATTCTGGCCACTGGTTTCGTATATAACAGCTGTACCCATTTGGAAGGTTTTTTTTTAAATAATAAGCAGACTTTAACTATACAAAGGAGAGAACTAGTAGTGATTTGCTTCACATTATGCCCAGATTCCGGCTTTCAGAGAATGTTCATGTTTGTAAACTCTGATGATTTAGAAGCATAATAAAAAAGGTTATTGACAAAAATATTCCTAAACCCCAAGGATAAAACTGACCATTATCTTGGCCAGAGGAAAATTTGGCTTTGGAGTTATCTGTCACTGGAACATCTGTGGTTGGTTGTTTTATTTATCACATTTCCCATTTTTATAGGTTTATTTTAGTGTCCTCCAGACCTACTCATAAAAGATTTTTATTGATAGTTTAAATAGTGTATAGCTTTATCACACCTCAAAGTGTTTTGTCATCTTTTTATTATACAATGTGTCCGCTGAAGATCTTTTTGACCAGAAATGTTACCTCCTCATTTCTTGCTAATCCTTGGGATAATAAAATATATTTTGCAATGTCATCTTTACATGTTAGTACGGATCTACTATCAAAATTGTAATCATTTTATCCACTGTAGAAAGTGTAAATATTGTATTTTCCCTTTCTTTTGTGCATAGAGTTCTAGAACTGCTGACAAGTATAAGTGTGAATTTTCAGAAGGAATTAAATCCTTTAGGCAGCCAAATAAAGTAAAACTTTATTTGACTGCAGGGCAGAATTTTTCTTGCCACTGGGGAAGTGTGCCTTCCCCAGCCTGGCAGGCTCGGCAGGGTATTATTATTATTATTTAGTATTTATATAGCGCCGACATATTACGCAGCGCTGTACAGTGTATATATATATATATATTGTCTTGTCACTAACTGTCCCTCAAAGGAGCTCACAATCTAATCCCTACCATAGCCATATGTCTATATTATGTAGTGTAAGTACTGTAGTCTAGGGCCAATTTTTTTTTTTTTTAGGGGGAGCCAATTAACTTATCTGTATGTTTTTGGAATGTGGGAGGAAACCGGAGTGCCCGGAGGAAACCCACGCAGACACGGAGAGAACATACAAACTCTTTGCAGATAGTGCCCTGGCTGGGATTCGAACCAGGGACCCAGCGCTGCAAGGCGAGAGAGCTAACCACTACGCCACCGTGCTGCCCAGGGTATGTGGTGTCTTCCATCTGTAATGCTGAAACGGTCTCCTGGATCCCAATCAAATGTCATATCATGTAATCGGAACCGAGAGGACCTGCTGGGAGTTTGTCCCCGCCCCGGTAGAGGAAAAAGAAGCTGATCCAGCCATCCAGATGTAAGTATGAAACCAAATCGGGACCCAGAAGACCTGCCAAGAGCTGCAAACACTACTGCACATGACAGGCGAGGGCCCCGAGCACTGCCACTGCTCGGACCCCCCAAACCAGCATGTAACACAATAGAGGAGTGCAGGTGAGCCCCAGAGCTGCCACCACCAGGAACTCACCCCCACCACTCCTTCAACTTACCAAACACAAAAGGATTACTCACTCCCAGACAGCACTCTGCCACTTATATAGTCTGCAGACAACCAGTCAGCCAATAAGAAGTGCAAATACATTACACTTAGTCTGCAGTACTTAATTGAGCAGAGGCTGAACAATTCAGCCAATCGTTAGAGAGAGTTCAGTCGCATCTGGCTATATGACCAAAGACTATATGACTAGCAGGGGGCACCAGCGTGCAAGAAACTCCCTCTCATCTGAGTTCAGAGCTGCCGGTGGAGAAAGAGAAGAAGCCGTTTGGGGCAGGTAAATTTAAACTCTTACTGCCACGCACTCGTTTGGCTGCACTAGGCAGCCAAACAAGATATGCCAACACGATCTCGCAGTGCACAAGGAGCTTCAAACAAAGCATTTAATTTTAGGTTGCCATTGGGTTAAGGAAGTAAAGCACGTAAAAGAAAATTTGACCTACTGGTTAAAAACAAACACAACTGTGATGCCTAGAAGGAGGTCAGTGGTGTACATAGGGCACATGAGGACTGACTCAAATCAGTTGCAGAGAACTGATGCAACAAATATACATCATAGTAGTGATGTGCTTGAATTTCACTTAGTAGTAATTTCGCAGTAAAATTCACAATTATGATGTGAAATCGTAATGCAAAATTTCAAGCTAATGCGGAATTAATTTTGCTCATAATTAAAATGTATCATTTTGCATTGGCTTGTCATTTTGCAAAATATTAATCTATGTGAGAAGATGTTTCTCGCCCCCATTGTCTTCAATGAATTTGGTGAAAATGAATTTTTGCATGCATGCCCATAATTTTTTTCACATATACTCATCGATGAGAAAATGTGTTCAAAATACTTTACTGAATTCCATGAATGTGATTTCGTGTAACTTGCTAAAATGATGGGAATTAAAAAATACATGCAAAATCATAGTTTAGTGCATCAGGCCGAATGTATCATGTTAGTCTGGGAAGAAGGCATGCTGCTGATGAAACATCTCTGAACTTTAACCTCCCTGGCGGTAAGCCCGTGCTGAGCACGGGCTATGCCGCGCAGGGGGATTTCTCAGGCCCTGCTGGGCCGATTTGGATACTTTTTGGTTTGCAACACGCAGCTAGCACTTTGCTAGCTGCGTGTGCAGTCTGATCGCCGCCGCTCTGCGGCGATTATTTGCCTCCGCTCGCCGCGCCGGCTCCCCCCCCCCCCCAGACCCCGTACGCTGCCTGGCCAATCAGTGCCAGGCAGCGCTAAGGGGTAGGCCGGGACTCCCAATGACGTCACGACGTCGATGACGTCGGTGACGTCATGCCGCCCGTCGCCATGGCGACGGGGGAAGCCCTCCAGGAGAGATCCCGTTCTTTGAACGGGATCTCCTGATCTCCGATCGCCAGAGGCGATCGGAGGGGCTGGGGGGATGCCGCTGAGCAGCGGCTATCATGTAGCGAGACTTTGTCTCGCTACATGAAAAGAAAAAAAAAATTTAAAAAAAAGATTTGCTGCCCCCTGGTGGATTTTTTGCAAACCGCCAGGGGGGTTAAGCCTCCAAGCTGTGGAAAAAATATACACGGCTATATTATAAACGTGTGATCAGCGGAATAAGCCTAATAAATGGTTAATAAATGTCAATGAAAAGAGAAATGTTTGCCCATATATTATAACACTACTCCAGATATGTCATAGTGATCACAGTTTAGAAGGAAGTTACCTCTGTTTTCCAGAATAATTTTATTACAGTTCATAAAGAAAAGTAATAATTAATTAGCGTGTGTGTGTGTGTGTGGGGGGGACGGCTTATCCACAAGTGATAGGCCTATCTGTGGGGCCTGTCTATGCAGAGTATGCATTAAAAGTGCACCCATAATCACAGTTATTTCTCCTCACTCCAGCTCCAAACCTCCTATGCAGCTTTGTAACTCACTACCAGAGCTCTGGGACATCCCTGTGGTCACATGACAGTAACCTAGTGGAGAGATACAAAGCTGCAGGGGAGAAGTGAGGACTGAAGCTCACGTGGGGAGAGGTAGCTATAGTTTCTGGTACGCTTCCAACATGTACCTTTAAGCATGGACACTCTTCCAATGCACACTGTGTATGGAGGGCTGACAAAATTAGTGGGCAAGAGTCTCAACTACCCTACAACAGCTTTTCTAAAGTTTTTGCTTTATACAGGGGCCACTTGAAATATAATAATGTCTTCACACTCATCAGATTTAACCCACGCTTGCTCTTTTTCTGCTGCTTTTTACATAACAAAAATCAAGAAGTTTTGAATCAGGATGATACCATTCATTGGCTAACTTAGAAGAAAAGGAGTAAGCTTTCAGCTATGAAGACTTCTTCAGACTTGATTCCTGAATACCGACTAGAGATGGCCTAAATGCTTCACCGGCGAGCACAATTCGGCAAAGATTGGGTATTCATGCTCACCACGAGTGGCGAGCACATGGTGCTATTCGACCCGCCCCCGTACATCATCATTGGGCTAAATTATGATCCCTTACATCACAGTCAGCAGGCACATGGCAGCCAATCAGCCTGCACTCCCTCACGGACCCCCCCCCCCAACCCCTGTAAAAACACACCCGCCATGTTTCAGTCTTCAGCTAGAATGGTGAGAGGAAAGGACAGAGCATGCTGGAGATAGGGAAAGCGTTAGCTAGGCTTGTTTATTTTGATCCTCGCTGACTGACTTGCTGACAGTACTTCTGAGGGCTGCTTCATCCTTCTGCTGGTTTTTTTTTTGTGTGTGTGCGACACTCCACAGTCCTCAGGCACCCACCGAGAGCTGTGCCCAGTGCCCACTACTGTAATTGTCTGTCACATTAGACACAAGCACAATAGTACTCCAGGGCATCTGTTATTATCATTGTATTGTGTTTAAACTGTTGCATATCTCAGTGTCAGTCTTGTACTCCACAGACAGAGCCCACTGGCACTGACCCACACCTGTGCCCACTTCTAGTGATATTGAATTGTGTGCTACATAACACACAAGCAGAGTACTATCACTACTGCTCCAGGGCCTCTGTTATTATCACTGTATTGTGTTTGACCTCACCTGTTGCATATCTCAGTGTCTGTCTTATACTCCACAGACATAGCCCACTGGCACTGACCCAAACCTGTGCCCACTTCTAGT
Source organism: Hyperolius riggenbachi (assembly GCF_040937935.1). Taxonomy (NCBI): domain Eukaryota; kingdom Metazoa; phylum Chordata; class Amphibia; order Anura; family Hyperoliidae; genus Hyperolius; species Hyperolius riggenbachi. The sequence continues at coordinate 560,031,641 of NC_090646.1, forward strand.
GATATTAACTTCCCAGCCTGGTCTCTGCTATACGCCACGTTGGTCCATTCAGTTGAGCACACATGCAGCACCACACACACCTAAGGGCCTTATAGACCCTTTAGTGCTCAATCTTGGTAAACGCGGCATATGTTCTGTTAGTGTGAAGCGGGCAAAACCCTTACATTACCACTCTATACATTTAAAATCATCCCTTTATTCCACCAATGTAGGAATGTACTCAGGGGCGTAACTAGAAATCACTGGGCCCCCTTGCGAATATTTGGATGCCCCCCCCATAGGTGCCAAATAATGGTAATGGGGCAGCGTTTCACTGTAAATTAATTGTAAAGGGGGCAGCATTTCACCAGACAATCGTAATGTGGGCCAGAAAATCGTAATGTGGGCAGAGTTCACCAGAAAATCGTAATGTAAGCAGAGTTTACCAGAAAATCATAATGTGGGCCAGAAAATCATAATGTGGGCAGAGTTCACCAGAAGATCTATAAGTTGCTCATTGCACTCTTAACCTTAGTGTGTGCTAGAGCAATAACAGGGCTAGGGAAAAAGAAAATCAGCTCATACAAACAGCACCACACATGATTGTCGATATAAATATATATAACACTTTATTATACTGGATACTTCCAAAAAAGACCATAAAAACATTAAAAACAGCGCACACCACAACAATTCCTTAAATAGTAATAATCAACCAATATATTGAGGCATATCAGATTGTAGATAGTAAGGAATCAAGTATAATCAGGGGTGGGTGCTCAGCACTGAGCACACCAACACCCTATGAACCCGGGTTCAGAACCTCCTATAAACCTATAAAGTGCATTAGTGCAAAAATACATGTGAGGGTACAAAATAAAGTAAATACATATTACAATAATCCAAGGAAATGGCAACCTAAGTGATATATCTGACAGGTATGTGCTATGAGGGAGACAGACAGAGCCTGAAGCATGCATACAGTGTGCACAAGAAGGAGGGATACTTAGCCGGGCAGAGGGGTGTCGTAGGAGAGTTGTGGTGGCAAAAGAGACCCTCGGTAGATGACTGCACCGGTTCCGCGGCCGTCACGCCGTTTCTTCAAGGAGTGTGAGGGAGACTCTAGCATCAGACAGCGTACACCGCTGTTTAAGTATCGGAAGTGTGCCAATCACGTATGCGCACAATTGGCCGCGTCGTAACGTGACGTGAGTGGGCGGAGTAATCGAATGGAGAGTGAGTGAGGCCAAAAAGGGGATTCGTTGGAGCGCACAGATAGGAAATAAGTGTAGTATCGTCATAGCTGGAACGCAAGGACAGGTATGTATGTATGCAGCTACAGCACGGCAATCCTATGTCTGTCACCCAATACAATACCATCTAAAATCAGCAGTATAATACATAGCAAATGCATAAATCATTTTGAACAGACCAATCCTAGACACATATTCATAATTATATACAGATAATAATTATTATATCAAGGCATATTGAAGGGGGGACCCCACATGGAAACATCAGCCAGAGACAGAGCAATAGCATACCAGAGGGAATGAATCTACCCCAGGGGACCCCTGGGCATCTATAAATATGCAGGACAATTAGAACATCAATCACAATGCCATAGCAGAAATCGTCCATCTTAATCCACTACAGAGTCCGCACACGGTCATTATCCCAAGGAACAGCGTCGCAAAAGATAGAAAAACCCGACGAAAATTGTGTCCAGAGGGTCCATGAATCCAGACAGGATAGAGTGTAATGTATGAGTCCAATAAGGTCCATAAAGGAGTCCCATGCAGAATATAACACAACCAGCAAAGATATCACCATATACATGGTACAATCTGCAACACAAAAAGCATATGTAAATACATCATTAAATAAAACCAGAATAGTCAATTTCCTCATTTAAACCCAGGGGGGACATAGACTCCAGATTGTAAATCCACCTCGCCTCCTTCTGTAACAGCCTGGACACAATGTCACCTCGCCTGTTGGTCATTTTAATGTGTTCAAGGCCAAACACCTGTAACCGGTTATATGAACCTGCATGGTGGTCCAAGAAATGGGCTGCAACTGAGGTAAGTGTATGGCCCTCCCCACGATCTCGTTCAGCCAATCTAATCTTAGACATGCGTTTTTGCACTCTAACCTTTAGAGCATTCTTAGTCTGTTCCACATACAATTTGGGGCAGCTGCATCTCAGAGCATACACAACTCCCTGAGTGCGACAGTTTATGTATTGATTTAGCTTAAAGTTGTGAGTTTGTGAAGAGTTACTAATCTCAGACTGGCAACTCATATATGGACAAACATTACAGGCGCCACATGGGTAACTCCCATGTACACCTGCCCCAATAGTGCGTCCCACACATGGGGCAAAGTGACTCGCACACAGTTTGTCTCTAAGTGTGGGACATTTTTGGCAGTGATAGAAGGATGGGTCGTAATGCATTCCCTCAAGTCAGGATCTGATTGGAGAATCGGCCAGGATTTTTTAAGGCCCTCATAAATTTCTCTCCAACTATTATTATTATACATAGTGCTTAGTCTCACCACTTTGTCATTACTCCGTGGTCTTTGATGTATGAGATCAGTCCTACTCTTGTTTTTCGCGATGAAGAGGGCTTGTCTGACCACTTTTCTGGGATATCCACGATCCACAAATCTCTGTTGTAAGTCCGCTGCCTGTCTGAGAAAGTCAGATTCATTAGTGCAAATAAGTCTAAGCCTTAAAAATTGACTGATCGGTATATTGTCTTTGAGTGCCTTATTGTGTGCACTCTTGTAATGAAGAAGACTATTTACCGCTGTCGGTTTTCTATATAGATCAGTGACTACAGTACCATCCTCCTGCAGCTGTATCAACAGGTCCAGGTATTCCATTCGTGATGGTGACATCTGCATGGTTAGAAAGATATTCATATTATTCCTATTCAACTCTGACACAAACTGGTTGCACAATTCCCGAGGACCATTAACAGACAGGAGTATTAACAGATAGTCTATGTAACGATGCCAACCCAAGATATATGGGTGGTAGGTGACATAGCGATCTCCAAAGACGGTTTCTCTCTCCCAAAAACCTAAGAATAGATTGGCAACTGCCGGTGCACACTTTGCACCCATGGCAATTCCGCATATCTGTTTATAGTACTTTCCATTAAACAAAAAATAGTTATGGTCTAGGACAAACCTCAGTAACTGCAATAGGAAGGCATGAAGCTCTGAAAGTGTGTTGTCTTCCATGTCCAGGAAGTATTTGACCGTAGATATAGCCCAGTCATGTGATATATTCGTATACAATGATTCTACATCACAGATTAGCAGCAACGTCCCTGGCGGCCCCCGAAGGTCTTCCAGTATTCTTAAAAGGTCCATGCTATCCCTGAGGTACGAATCAAGAGCTGTAACATGGGGTTGCAGAAAGAAGTCAATAAAGGAGCAAGCTGGTGCTGTAAGACTATTAATGCCCGCAATTATTGGTCTACCAGGAGGATCTGTAAGGGTCTTATGGACTTTAGGTAGCATGTAGAAGGTGGCAATGGTAGGTGTTCTGGGAAACAGAAAATCAAATTCCTTAGGTGAGATAGTCCCTTGGCACTTAGCCTCATTAAGTAACATTTCAAGCTGAACATGATAATAGTCCGTAGGATCACCCGGGAGTACTTGGTAGTTAGTGGTGTTATTCAGTTGTCTATAAGCTTACTTAAGGTATGCCTCTCTAGGTCAGATAACGATGTTGCCACCCTTATCTGCCTCCTTAATGATTAAACTGGTGTTACTTTTCAGGGATTGAACTGCTGCCAGCTCATCCCCTGTTAAATTAGCATCCCGATGCTTTTGAGGTCTCATACCTGATACCTCTTTGAACATAACCTCAAAAAATATCTTAATAGCCGGGTAATTCTGAAAGGGAGGCATGTATTTAGACGGATTCCTAAAAAGGAGTGTTCTTTGACTCACCGCTTGGGGCTCGTTCTCAGATTCAGCAAGTAGGTCCATCAAATCACTGAGAGCTTGTCTATCCATTTAATTAAGTCCCAATTCTCTGGAAGATGGCGAGTGAAAATGTTTCCTAAAGGCCAGCCTTCTGCAAAAAAGGTATAAGTCCTTTATTAGTTCAAATTTATCAAGGGTTTTAGTGGGAGAAAAGGTCAGTCCCTTCTGTAGCACTGTCATCTCAGGTACTGATGGTACGTACTCAGATAGATTAATAATACTCAGTACGTTGGTCTCGAATGGTCCCACACCCTCCTGCGTTTTAGATGTTGGGGTGTGCGTAATAAGTCTCTGAGTCTGTTTACGCCTGCGACCCCCCCCCCCCCCCCCATCTGGTTCTCCTTCGGTGTTGTTTGATAAAAAATCATCACTTTGTGTGTCAGATGGTTCCACATTATCTTGTCCCCTAGGGTTCACCGGCACTGGTTTATTCGGCCTGGGATTTTTAGGTTCGTAATGAGGCCTAGGATTACCGCCCCTTGGTTGAGGTCTGGGCCTAGGTCTAAACCGTCTAGTATTCCCTCTATGTGTCCATCTGTATGCATTGCCTGTATCATAGTCATGTCTGTCACGCTCAAACTTCCTCCTCTTTCCATCTATAATGGATGACTCCATTTTATCAATATCTTTCTTAAGTAGTTTAATAAATGGCTGTACTATGTCATTCTTATCAAGATATGATATTTTCGACTCCAGATCAGATAAACCAGATTTCATTTGGGACAATAATTTTCTATCATGATCTATAAGCATATCAATTATAATTATGGAACATTTAGCAAGACCCTCCTCCCAGGTGTGTTTTAGGTCACCCTGGAGTTCCCAAGTAGGGAAAATCTGGACTCTCAGTCCTCTGGGATAGATTTGTTCCCTTTTATATTGTTCCAAACTATTGATGTTCCACCACAATCTGATGTGGTTTTTGTGTAAATCTTTATATTGTCTAAAGAGAAATCTCGTGTCATCTGGTAGCTGTTGATCTGGGTCATTACATGTGGGAAAAGCTTTTCCCAGATTGGCACTCCAATTGGCCTCCATGGAGTCCCACAAACCCATACCTTAAGGAAGCTTATAGACAACTGAATAACACCACTAACTACCAAGTACTCCCGGGTGATCCTATGGACTATTATCATGTTCAGCTTGAAATGTTACTTAATGAAGCTAAGTGCCAAGGGACTATCTCACCTAAGGAATTTGATTACTGTTTCCCAGAACACCTACCATTGCCACCTTCTACATGCTACCTAAAGTCCATAAGACCCTTACAGATCCTCCTGGTAGACCAATAATTGCGGGCATTAATAGTCTTACAGCACCAGCTTGCTCCTTTATTGACTTCTTTCTGCAACCCCATGTTACAGCTCTTGATTCGTACCTCAGGGATAGCATGGACCTTTTAAGAATACTGGAAGACCTTCGGGTGCCGCCAGGGACGTTGCTGCTAACCTGTGATGTAGAATCATTGTATACGAATATATCACATGACTGGACTCTATCTACGGTCAAATACTTCCTGGACATGGAAGACAACACACTTTCAGAGCTTCATGCCTTCCTATTGCAGTTACTGAGGTTTGTCCTAGACCAGTGGTCTGCAACCTTTAAGAATTAAAGAGTCACTTGGACCCGTTTCCGAAAAGAGAAAAAAAACTGGGAGCCGCAAAACCATTATAAAACAGATATGACCCTAATATGCACAAATCGTTAGCAGATATGTCCCCAATATGCACAAATCGTTAGCAGATATGACCCCAATATGCAGATATGTCCCCAATATGCACAAATCGTTAGCAGATATCACCCCAATATGCACAAATCGTTAGCAGATATGTACCCAATATGCACAAATCGTTAGCAGATATGACCCCAATATGCACAAATCGTTAGCAGATATGACCCCAATATGCACAAATCGTTAGCAGATATGCACAAATCGTTAGCAGATATGACCCCAATATGCACAAATCGTTAGCAGATATGACCCCAATATGCACAAATCGTTAGCAGATATGTCCCCAATATGCACAAATCGTTAGCAGATATGACCCCAATATGCACAAATCGTTAGCAGATATCACCCCAATATGCACAAATCGGTAGCAGATATCACCCCAATATGCACAAATCGTTAGCAGACATTACCCCAATATGCACAAATCGTTAGCAGGTATGACCCCAATATGAAGATATGACCCCAATATGCACAAATCGTTAGCAGATATGTCCCCAATATGCACAAATCGTTAGCAGATATGTCCCCAATATGCACAAATCGTTAGCAGATATGACCCCAATATGCACAAATCGTTAGCAGATATCACCCCAATATGCACAAATCGGTAGCAGACATTACCCCAATATGCACAAATCGTTAGCAGATATGACCCCAATATGCAGATATGACCCCAATATGCACAAATCGTTAGCAGATATGTCCCCAATATGCACAAATCGTTAGCAGATATGACCCCAATATGCACAAATCGTTAGCAGATATGACCCCAATATGCAGATATGTCCCCAATATGCACAATCCTACAGCAGAAATGACCCCAATATGCACAAATCCTTCAGCAGATCTGAAAAGAAAAACCCATTTACTCACCTAGTCAGAAGAACTCCTGATACGATCTCCTCCTGTCCCGACCGCCGGTCCCGACCTCCTTGTGGCGCGCAACTCCCTCGGCTCCTCTTCCTTCCTTCCCGACGTCACGCCCTGTCTGCACTACACTGCAGGGCTACGGGAAAATGGCCGCCCGAAGCCCTGCACTGGTCCGGCGGCCTCTCTGATAGGCTGCCGGCCAGCTGGCAGCACACATCACACGCGCACATGTAACAAGCGCGCCGCAGCCACTGACACTCACTACCGGTGTAGTGTCAGAATGGGCAGCCCTGCAGCACCGGAGCCGCGACTGAGCCGCGGCCTAGGAGCTGCGGCAAAGGTGAAAAAGAGCCGCTTGCGGCTCCGGAGCCGCGGGTTGCCGACCCCTGTCCAAGTCCATAACTATTTTTTGTTTAATGGAGAGTACTATAAACAGATATGCGGAATTGCCATGGGTGCAAAGTGTGCACCGGCAGTTGCCAATCTATTCTTAGGTTTTTGGGAGAGAGAAACCGTCTTTGGAGATCGCTATGTCACCTACCACCCATATATCTTGGGTTGGCATCGTTACATAGACTATCTGTTAATACTTTGGAATGGTCCTCGGGAATTGTGCAACCAGTTTGTGTCAGAGTTGAATAGGAATAATATGAATATCTTTCTAACCATGCAGATGTCACCATCACGAGTGGAATTCCTGGACCTGTTGATACAGCTGCAGGAGGATGGTACTGTAGTCACTGATCTATATAGAAAACCGACAGCGGTAAATAGTCTTCTTCATTACAAGAGTGCACACAATAAGGCACTCAAAGACAATATACCGATCAGTCAATTTTTAAGGCTTAGACGTATTTGCACTAATGAATCTGACTTTCTCAGACAGGCAGCGGACTTACAACAGAGATTTGTGGATCGTGGATATCCCAGAAAAGTGGTCAGACAAGCCCTCTTCATCGCGAAAAACAAGAGTAGGACTGATCTCATACATCAAAGACCACGGAGTAATGACAAAGTGGTGAGACTAAGCACTATGTATAATAATAGTTGGAGAGAAATTTATGAGGGCCTTAAAAAATCCTGGCCGATTCTCCAATCAGATCCTGACTTGAGGGAATGCATTACGACCCATCCTTCTATCACTGCCAAAAATGTCCCACACTTAGAGACAAACTGTGTGCGAGTCACTTTGCCCCATGTGTGGGACGCACTATTGGGGCAGGTGTACATGGGAGTTACCCATGTGGCGCCTGTAATGTTTGTCCATATATGAGTTGCCAGTCTGAGATTAGTAACTCTTCACAAACTCACAACTTTAAGCTAAATCAATACATAAACTGTCGCACTCAGGGAGTTGTGTATGCTCTGAGATGCAGCTGCCCCAAATTGTATGTGGGACAGACTAAGAATGCTCTAAAGGTTAGAGTGCAAAAACACATGTCTAAGATTAGATTGGCTGAACGAGATCGTGGGGAGGGCCATACACTTACCTCAGTTGCAGCCCATTTCTTGGACCACCATGCAGGTTCATATAACCGGTTACAGGTGTTTGGCCTTGAACACATTAAAATGACCAACAGGCGAGGTGACATTGTGTCCAGGCTGTTACAGAAGGAGGCGAGGTGGATTTACAATCTGGAGTCTATGTCCCCCCTGGGTTTAAATGAGGAAATTGACTATTCTGGTTTTATTTAATGATGTATTTACATATGCTTTTTGTGTTGCAGATTGTACCATGTATATGGTGATATCTTTGCTGGTTGTGTTATATTCTGCATGGGACTCCTTTATGGACCTTATTGGACTCATACATTACACTCTATCCTGTCTGGATTCATGGACCCTCTGGACACAATTTTCGTCGGGTTTTTCTATCTTTTGCGACGCTGTTCCTTGGGATAATGACCGTGTGCGGACTCTGTAGTGGATTAAGATGGACGATTTTTGCTATGGCATTGTGATTGATGTTCTAATTGTCCCGCATATTTATAGATGCCCAGGGGTCCCCTGGGGTAGATTCATTCCCTCTGGTATGCTATTGCTCTGTCTCTGGCTGATGTTTCCATGTGGGGTCCCCCCTTCAATATGCCTTGATATAATAATTATTATCTGTATATAATTATGAATATGTGTCTAGGATTGGTCTGTTCAAAATGATTTATGCATTTGCTATGTATTATACTGCTAATTTTAGATGGTATTGTATTGGGTGACAGACATAGGATTGCCGTGCTGTAGCTGCATACATACATACCTGTCCTTGCGTTCCAGCTATGACGATACTACACTTATTTCCTATCTGTGCGCTCCAACGAATCCCCTTTTTGGCCTCACTCACTCTCCATTCGATTACTCCGCCCACTCATGTCACGTATGACGCAACCAATTGTGCGCACGTGATCGGCACACTTCCGATACTTAAACAGCGGTGTACGCTGTCTGATGCTAGAGTCTCCCTCACACTCCTTGAAGAAGCGGCGTGACGGCCGCGGAACTGGTGGAGTCGTCCACCGAGGGTCTCTTTTGCCACCACAACTCTCCTACGACACCCCTCTGCCCGGCTAAGTATCCCTCCTTCTTGTGCACACTGTATGCATGCTTCAGGCTCTGTCTGTCTCCCTCAAAATCACGCTCTCATAGCACATACCTGTCAGATATATCACTTAGGTTGCCATTTCCTTGGATTATTGTAATATGTATTTACTTTATTTTGTACCCTCACATGTATTTTTGCACTAATGCACTTTATAGGTTTATAAGAGGTTCTGAACCCGGGTTCATAGGGTGTTGGTGTGCTCAGTGCTGAGCACCCACCCCTGATTATACTTGATTCCTTACTATTTACAATCTGATATGCCTCAATATATTGGTTGATTATTACTATTTAAGGAATTGTTGTGGTGTGCACTGTTTTTAATGTTTTTATGGTCTTTTTTGGAAGTATCCAGTATAATAAAGTGTTATATATATTTATATCGACAATCATGTGTGGTGCCGTTTGTATGAGCTGATTTTCTTTTTCCCTAGAGTTCACCAGAAGATCGTAATGTGGGAAGCAGTTACCAGAAAATTGTAACGTGGGCAGCAGTCACCAGAAAATTGTAATGTGGGCAGCAGTCACCAGAAAATTGTAACGTGGGCAGCAGTCACCAAAAAATTGTAACGTAGGCAGCAGTCACCAGAAAATTGTAACGTGGGCAGCAATCACTAGAAAATTGTAACGTGGGCAGCAGTCACCAAAAAATTGTAACGTGGGCAGCAGTCACCAGAAAATTGTAATGTGGGCAGCAGTCACCAGAAGATTGTAACGTGGGCAGCAGTCACCAGAAAATTGTAACATGGACAGCATTCACCAGACAATCGTAATGTGGGCAGCGTTCACCAGAATATCGTAATTTGGGCCAGAAAATCATAATGTGGGCAGAGTTCACCAGAAAATCGTAATGTGGGCCGCGTTCACCAGAAAATCGTAATGTGGACAGCGTTCACCAGAAAATCGTAACATGGACAGCATTCACCAGACAATCGTAACGTGGGCAGTGTTCACCAAAGAATCGTAATGTGGGCTAGAAAATCGTAATGTGGGCAGAGTTCACCAGAAAATCGCAATGTGGGCAGCAGTCTCCAGAAAATCGCAATGTGGGCAGCAGACACCAGAAAATCGCAATGTGGGCAGCAGTCACCAGAAAATCGCAATGTGGGCAGCAGTCACCAGAAAATCCTAATGTGGGCAGCAGTCACCAGAAAATCGCAATGTGGGCAGCAGGCACTAGAAAATCGCAATGTGGGCAGCAGTCACCAGAAAATCTCAATGTGGGCAGCAGTCAACAGAAAATCCTAATGTGGGCAGCAGTCACCAGAAAATCACAATGTGGGCAGCAGACACCAGAACATCGCAATGTGGGCACACTGGGCAGCAGTCACCAGAAAATCCTAATGTGGGCAGCAGTCACCAGAAAATCCTAATGTGGGCAGCAGGCACTAGAAAATCGTAATGTGGGCAGCAGACACCAGAATATCGTAATGTGGGCAGCAGTTACCAGAAAAAAAAATGCCCCTGTAAAAAAAAAACAATTCACTTACCTGTCAGGAGTCTTTCCTGGCCTCTGGTGTCCAGCTCCCCGACGATCCTCCTGTGCACTGCAGCACATCTCCCGCGCTGACAGGCAGAGTGCAGGGCTACGGCAAGATGACTGCCGAAGCCCTGTACTGGAGACACAAATAGTCTCCAGTGCAGGGCTTCGGCAGCCATCTTGCCGTAGCCCTGCTCTCTTGCCGAAGGAATATGCAGGCTGCTGGAGCGGAGCTTGGGGAATTAACTGGCGCAGCATCTATTAGACGCTGCGGCCAGTTGAGCACCTTGCTGGGGGGTCCAGAATCGGGCGGGCGGCGGCGCTCCCCCCGCAAACAGTAAGCGGGCCCTAGAGCGGCCCCGGGCCCCCCTGCGGCTGATGGGGTCACATCCCCGGTAGGTACGGCGGTGAATGTACTGTGATTTCTATACTGTGATTTCTATGGATTAAATCCCAACTCTGTGTCAACTCCAATGTAGGAATGTACTGTGATTTCTATACTGTGATTTCTATGGATTAAATCCCAACTCTGTGTCAACTCCGTAATTTTTGGTGGGACTTTTGGCATGGATCCCCCTCCGGCATGCCCTGTTCAGGTGTTAGACCCTTTGAAACAAGTTTTCCATCACTTTTGTGGCCAGAAACAGTCTTTGTAGGTTTTAATATTCGCCTGCCCATTGAAGTCTATGGCGGTTTGCCCGGTTCGCACGAACTCGAACTTTCCTGGAAGTTCGAGTTCGACATTCACTAACTGAAAATGTGATGTTTGCGACATGTCTAATACTGACAACATATTAGAACACACAACTTATATACACTGGAAATTAAAAGGAGATACATTGTTTTGCAAACATGAATAAATGTGATTAGATGACTTAATTACAGCATCATGAGGGTCTCACAGGGATGCTAGCTAATTTATGACAAATAGATAAGACTGTTTGTTTGCTTAAACATCACAAACCACAGACTCAGGATGATGAGGAGACATCGTAAACCCAGAGTTTAAAAGTTAAAGTCAGAGTACATGTAATATTTGTTATAGTCTAAAACAAATTGTGGCATTTAAAAACCCATCTTACCAACACAAGAAATAAAAATACAAGAAATAAAAAGAATTGTGGCATTTAAAACTCATCTTACCAGCATAAGAAATAAAAAGAATTGGGGCGTGGCTTCCGCGCTGGAAGAGATAGACGTGGCGTAGCTCAGCTCCCGCTCGAAAGCAGGCATAGCGGCACAAAGCAACAGAGCCCAAAGTCCCCAAAAGATGCAGACAGCAGAGGAGACGCTGATGGAGACCTCGGTCTCCAATAAAAGGAAGCAAGCACCTCCGCAACCCCGTAAGGTGACGGATTTCTTCCAACCACGCCACCCGGAGCAGACCCAAGATGGCGCCGGACGGGAAGGAGGTACGCAATACGCCCAAGAGCGCACACCAGGCACCACAAACCGGGCAACAGATCCCGAACACAGCGACTCTCCGGGCGAGGGATCCTCTCCATCAGGCAGCCCAGCCAAATCGAGACCGAGACGAGAGTCTATGGATCCGGTAAGCGAAGAGGCGCCTTCCCACACCATTACAGACAGTGCGCCCATATCGATAGAGGCCTTCCCCGCCTCTGATACAACAGCCACCCAGGCCTTTATAAAAGACATACTACTAACATTCCGTGCCTCACTCATGGCTGATTTCTCATCCATAACCGCAAATATGCAAACAGAGCTGACGCTCTTGGGAAACAGAGTAAACATGATAGAGGACAAAATGGGGGAAATAATAACTGAACACAATACTATGGTGGACGCCTCCACTACTAACACTACAGACATACAATGGCTTAAGGCCAAATCGGCGGACTTAGAAGATAGAAGCCGGCGGAACAACTTGAAATTTAGAGGGGTACCAGAGCAGATCCAGACATCAGAACTGAAGCACTACCTGCAAAATCTTACTAAAAGTGTTTTACCTGACACACCAGAAATAGAACTCACTCTAGACAGAGCGCACAGGCTCCCCAAACCGGCTCACCTACCGGACTCTGTCCCCAGAGATGTGATTGCGAAATTTCTTTTCTATCACGTAAAGGAGGCCCTGGTGATTGAGACACACAAAGCAGGCTGCCTCCCAGAACCGTTTAAAAATATCCACATCTACGCTGACCTATCTGCCACCACTTTAAAACTGAGGAGAGATCTGCAACCCTTTACTAAGGCCCTACAGCAGCTAAAAATCCCCTACAAGTGGGGCTTCCCAACAAAACTCCTTTTCTCCTACCAAAACAGGCAATTTGTGGTGACCAACACAGAAGTAGGATTCAAACTGTTTAAACAATTGCAAATTCAAGTTCAACAACCCCCTCCATACCCACAACAAGCAGCCAGATCTAACAAACTGATGCTGGAGTGGCATAAACAAGGGAAACGTTGACCTGGGGATAATAGGGCCACCTGATTCCGAGGAAAACCTGCTTTCTATGAAGATACCAGATTGTTTTTTCCCCACCACTTGATGTGGACCAGGAACTGTGTCTCACATACCTGTTCTGTGACAACTCGGTTGTCATATGCGTTATGTTTAATGTGTTTTATGCTTTTAGAACTCATATATAGCTTTCTTAGTAAGTTACGGTCATTGCCTCAAATCTGTATGCCTCTAGATACACACCACACTTTAAAGGGGAACAGATGCATTGGTATTAAGCATTTGGTTCTACTTCGGACAGTTCTATATTTAACGGTTAACAATGCCTTACACAATTACCCATGCCTTTAAAAATTACTACTATGAATGTGCGGGGCTTAAACTCCCCATATAAAAGACATTTATTATGGGATGAAGCCAAAGCACAGAAATCGCAAATCTTGTTTATCCAAGAAACCCACTTATTGGGGAAAGATACCCACCTGTGCTCCAATAGCACCTACCCATTAATATACCACAGTACCTTTAAGAAAAAGAAGAGAGGGGTAATGATGGCGTTCCACAAGGATATAAAAGTGGATCCTATAACGGTCATAAACGACACGGAGGGTAGGTTTATCATATTCGTGGGACGAATTAATGAATCCATCACCACACTAGTAGCGGTATATGGCCCTAATACGTCACAAAAAACTTTCTTCCAAAAACTCTGCACAAAGGTGGGGTCAGTTCAGAAGGGTCTATTACTAATGGGAGGCGACCTAAATATCTGCCCTACCAAGCTAGATTTTTCAGCTAAATCTAATCACCAAACAATCGAGAAACAACTACATTGGAACAACCTATACGATCCCTGGCGAATCTTACACCCTTCTGAACGCGACTACACCTATTTTTCACAGGTCCACAAATCATACTCTAGGATCGACCTTTTCCTTACCGACAAGATACTGCTACAGACAGTAATAGATACGAGCATTGGGGTGAAAACCTGGTCTGACCATGCACCAGTTCACATACTTTTAGAAGATAAAATATCTGTAGAGAAGCCATTCATGTGGAAACTCAACACATCCCTCTTAACCATGGATTTATTTGTAGATAAGTTAACATCTGAGTTACGGGAATTTATAAAAAATAATACAACACCTGGTATGAAAGCAGCAACGGTCTGGTCTGCATTGAAAGCCTTCGCAAGGGGACTATTAATCAGACAAGGAGCGTTTATAAAAAGAGAAAGATCGGCCAAAATAAACACATTGCTAGAACAAATCAAGAACCGAGAAACACTTAACAAACAAGCCCCCTCCCAGGAATTAGGGAAAGAACTCTTCCTCCTTAGACAGAAGCTCTCAGCATTGTTACAAGATAGGTATGACTATATGCTCCAAAAATCCAAAACCACATTTTACTCACAAAGCAACAAAGCTGAAACATATCTAGCAAGATTGCTGAAACATAAACAGATGAAAGCTAAAATCCACTCCATTATACACCCGACCACAAAACAAACAATCACTAACCCTAAGTCGATTGCAGATGCTTTCTGTGAATATTACACACAACTATACAATCTCAAAAACGACAACCTGCTAACCCAACCCACAGATGAAACTATTGCAACCTTCCTAGACTCAATCGACCTCCCTAGGCTTAATCAAACCCAGTTAAAAAAACTAAACGCCCCTTTTAACGCTGCAGAGATATCTAAAACTATTAAATCGCTAAAAAGGAACAAAGCGCCTGGGCCCGATGGGTTCTGTAATGGATTCCTAGTAACTTTTAATGCAACCATTTCTCCCCTCCTAGAGGAAACGTTTAATGAATTTGCTATCACGGGCACAATACCAGCAGAATACCTCGAGGCCAATATCACTGTCATTCCTAAACCGGGGAAAGAACCTAACCTTACAACTAACTACAGACCCATTTCGCTTCTAAACAGTGATGTGAAACTATACGCCAAACTCCTGGCCAATAGACTCATGGAATTTACCCCGATGCTCCTAGCCCAAGATCAGGTGGGCTTTACCAAAGGTCGTCAGGCCTCAGATGCCACCAGACGTATGACTAATATACTAAGGCACATTGAGCTCTGTCGGACGCCTTCTCTCCTCCTGACTTTGGATGCGGAGAAGGCGTTCGACAGAGTTCACTGGCATTTTCTTAGGGCCACACTAAATAAATTTGGACTATCAGGTACAATAAACTCAGCCATTATGGCATTATACACTGCCCCATCTGCCAGAGTGAATGCTGCAGGATTTATCTCTAAACCATTCCCAATCTCTAATAGCACCCGGCAGGGGTGCCCACTATCCCCAATAATCTTCGTATTACTGATGGAAACAATAGCCCAAAGAATAAGAGCGAATCCTAATATCACAGGAATTAAAATCAAAGACACCAACAACGTAATCAGCCTGTTCGCTGATGATGTAGCTCTATTGCTAACCGCCCCGGAATCCTCCCTACCAGCACTTCTGGATGATCTTAAGACCTTTTCTGAAGTGTCCCTATATAAATTGAACCAACACAAGTCATTTATCCTAGCACTTAACCTGTCCCCAAATAGGGAACGATACCTGAGATCACAATATTCATTTGCATGGGCAGATGGGGCAGTGGCATACCTCGGGATCCAATTAACAAAACGCTCCTCTGATCTATTTAAATATAACTATGTCAACTTACTAGCAGAAGTAAGGAAAGAATGTGCAACCTTTACTAAATTCTGGATATCATGGGCTGGGAGGATAGCCGCCTTCAAAATGTTCTTACTACCCAAAATCCTCTACATATTTCGTACCTTACATATCCCATTACCAATATCTTGGCTATCAGACCTTAAAAAATGTATCAACAACTTCATATGGAATGGAAAGAAAATCAGGACTGCATTCCAAGTTATGACCTTACCCAAACTAATGGGGGGTATGGGCCTCCCTGATATGGAAAAATATTACCACGCAGCCAACTTAGAAATGATCAGACACTGGTGGAGTCATACGTCTGACAAACCTTGGGTGAACATAGAAGCTCAGACAATGGGCGTCAATCTTAGAAATCTGTTGATAAGTATAGCTATGGGTGCAAATACGCCAACCACCCAATTCCCCACAATACAAACCTCCCTTAAAGCGTGGGAATACTTCCTAAAACACCCACCTCCCAAAACAGATGAAACATTCATACCAACTCCCTTTTCGGTCCTCGCACATTTTATTCCAAATATTGACCTCAGAGTATGGGAAAGTGTTGGAATCCACCAACTACAAGATATTATGGAAGGAACCCAAATTAAAACATTTGCTGCATTAACAAACCAATACTACATCCCACAAACACAGCTATTCTCATATCATAGAATCTTTCATTTATTTAAAACAAAAACAATCTTAACCCCATCACTACCCTCCCGGATCCTAACTATGCTTAATCACAGTGGCCCATACACTGGCGGCATAGCACTATGGTATAACTCCATTCATCTAAGTCAGGGCTCCCCGATAAACAAATACGCCTTAACTTGGTCGTCAGACCTCAAGTGCAATATCACGGTAGAACACTTAAATCTAGCACATAAGATAATTACCAAAGCCTCTAAATGCAATACCCATTGGGAGATTTCCAGAAAGATCCTTTTCAGATGGCACAGAACCCCAAGGCAAATAGCATCATTCTCACCCAATACACCACCCACTTGTTGGAAGTGCAACAAAGAAATAGGAACCTACCTACACATGCTTTGGGAATGTCCAATAGTAGCTAAACTATGGAACAAAGTTGAATCTTACATTCAAAAAGCCTTCCTACATAATTTCGAATTGCAACCTAAATTAGCATTGTTGTTTGTGGGGATTTCAGACTTACCTAACTCCTGTCGCCATCTAATCGCACATATTATCTTAGTGGCCCTACATATGATTCTAATAAACTGGAAATCCTCTGAAGAATTTTGCTCTACTCAATTATTATCCACTACCAGATTAAACATACTTATGGAACAGAAGATCAGAACCAGACTAGGTCTTAGAGGATACAATTTTACAATACCTCAAACTTGGGAACCATAAATTCCGATCCCCATACTCTGAGGTCAGGTCTATCTGGATAAAGGACCAAATCCAATACCCCACTCCATAATTAGATATCCCCCTTCCGAACCAACATAGACGTTAACTAGAAGGCGAAAGATAGTAGACAAGTAAAGAGGCTATTAATGGTGATAAAAGCCGATAGATGTTATTTGTTGATGTTATAATGTTAGAATGTTAGAATACAGTTTAACCTAGAACGTATATTTTAAACAGCTAATCTCACTGGGATTGGTAAGTCAGAATTTGGCCTTGCATTAGGTATACCTTATATGATATATAATTAGCAATACTCTGCTAGGGGCCCTTATGGCCACCTGATCCTACCAGAGACGGGAAGCTTAAACTACTTGTCCGGATACCCCTCGGGTTATGTAAATTTCGGATTAGCTAAATTTAAAGGTTAAATAATTTCCATGACTTACCTATGTGAAATACTGTGGAATACTGTATTGATTTGTATTCGCTATAGATGTAATACATGCGATGTTCTGCTATGTTTAACCAGGTCATGCTAAAAAATCTCAATAAAAAGATATTGATGGAAAAAAAAAAAAGAAATAAAAAGAATTGTGGCATTTAAAACCCATCGTACCAGCACAAGAAATTGCAACCCTTGTTTAAACCTTCATCTACAGTTGTGAACAAATGTGTACATTTTGTTTCTTTTGTTAGTCTTTCTTTATGCCACCCATTAATACAGTGACGAGAAGATCATTTAAACTGTGTCCACGTAATGAGAAATGTGTGGGCACTAGGAGATCAGTATATTTATTATTGTTTCTTGCTGTTAATAGTGAAAATGTGATTGTTCATATGCTTGTGTAGAGTTTGTCCTGTTTCTCCCACATACATTCCTTTGGGGCATTTTGCACACATGATCAGATATTCCAGATTAGAAGAATCACAGGAAAAAGTGCCTTGTACTTTGTATTCCTATTGTGTACCTGGTATTGGTATCCTGTCGGTGGAATGGATGCAGGGGCGCCCAAAGGCAAAGGCAGGCCAAACCGTTGCCTAGAGCGCCGTTCACTGTCAGAGCGCAATGGCTGCTGGATCTTGTAGTCCGCCTAACACACAATCACGTAGGCATCCATTAGTTTCAAAACACTGTCAGCGGTGCCTTCTCCCACTCCCCACCAATAGATACAGAGCAAATTTGCTCTGCCCCTCCTACCCCTTCCCTCTGGGCCAATAGAAAACTATGCAATGTTGCTCCGCCCCCCCCACCACACGGAAGTTCGGAGTAGCAAGTGCTGACTGCTGAGCAAGGCTATGATCTGACCTGCTTTGGCTGCCTGGCGTGCCCGCTTATTGTAATGGAAACTTGGCAAGAAGAAAGTGCTTGGGACATAATTTGCAGTGCAGCCCCAGCCAACTCGCCCTGCCTAAGTCACCAAGAGTGTGTGAAAAGTGTGTGTTCGGGGGTCAGGCGCTCATTGACTCTAAAAACTGCTGCCTGAAAGAGGTTACTATCAGATCAGCCTTCCAGTCTGCCCGGGAGAGGAGGAATCAGCTGCAGGATCTCGTAAGATATACAGCCTGCAGGAAAGACAATGGGGAGGCAGCAGCAGCTGTATATAGCAGAGAGTGGCACAGTGAATAACACACGTGCACTTCTCTTCTGATGTGCTCCCATCTCCTGAGCTCCAGTCTGAGGTTCGTCTCACCTCTGATGTTCCTCCCTGTCACCGCCTACACATTCCAGCTCTTCTTGTAACAGACAACAGCACATCTCAAGCCCGCTGTCTGGGTGTCACCCTGGACTCCGCACTCTCCTTCACTCCCCACATCCAAAACCTCACAAAGTCCTGCAACTTCCACCTTCATAACATCTGTAAGATTCGCCCTTTCCTGACCCCTGCCACCACCAAACTCCTCATCCATGCCCTCATAATTTCCCGCCTCGACTACTGCAATGCCCTTCTGTCTGGACTCCCTAAGACCCGAATAGCCCCACTGCAGTCCATCATGAATGCGGCTGCCAGAATTATCCACTCCTCCCATCGCTCCACCAGGGCGGCTCCCCTCCGTGAATCCCTCCACTGGCTTCCTATCCAGTCCAGAATCAGATTCAAGATATTGTGTCTGACCTACAAATCCATCCACAAAACCTGTCCAACCTACATTTCTGATCTTACTCAGAGATACACACCAAGCCGCTCACTCCGCTCCTCCAATGAACTTCGCCTGACCGTCCCCCGCATCACCCAGTCCCATGCACGCCTCCAAGACTTCTCAAGAGCCGCTCCGACACTATGGAACTCCCTACCTCCACCCATTAGGGCAGCCCCCTCCTTCAACACCTTCAAGAAGGCCCTCAAAACTCACCTTTTCACTCTTGCCTACCACCCCTCACAATTGCTCTAAACCCACAGCCGAACTCTGGTCCCCTACCTCTCGTGTCCCTACCTCTCCCTCTAGATTGTAAGCCTTTGGGCAGGGTCCTCACTCCTTTTATGTCCTACCTGATCATGCACCTCTATTACTGTGCACCCATGCTATGCATTTGAGTGAACCTAACTTGCCTAACTCCATGCTCCCATCCAGTGACTGACTAAGCATTACCTTGTACTCATACTGTGCTGTGTGATCTGGTTTTCTTGTATTCCTGTATTGTCATATTGCTGTTTGTCACCCCTAAATATTGTCTGTAACCTAAATTAATGTCCAGCGCTGCGTAATATGTTGGCGCTTTATAAATACAACAAATAAATAAATAAAAATGAATTAATTGCAGGCTGTATTCCTCCCTCCGTAGCTGACCAGCCTGCAGGGACGTTTGGGCACATTTAGTATGTGTCTCACTATGCTGCTGCTGTTGCTGCTACTGTGGCATTGGGGATTATTGGGCAGAGCATGCAAAACTCTGGCTTTTTATATAACTATGTATTTTATTTATGACCTCCTCCCCCAGCAGTGGTTGTCATGCTGCCCCAGTTTACCCCTCCCTCCCTGACACACATGTTAAAATATTGAGACACCTGAACAATGAATGAAGCGCATGGTGGGCTAGATAACTGCCTCCTGTCCTGAGTGTGCTGATAGTGCTTGTTGATGCTGTCGGGGTACCCTGTCCCTCCCCAGTGTCACTGCATGACAGAACTGTGCAGGTACAGTTATGAACTGTGCAAACACAGCAAAAGCAAGCGCTTATTCATGGGTGCTTTCTGCACAGATGCTGTCTGAAACTCATGCCTGCGCAGTTCATAATCCCTGTGTGCCACTCTGAGGAACTTCCTGGCTGTCTGCCCCTGTTCATGGCTCTGACTGAAAACAACTGAATGGAAGCTGAGTGTGGCATGTCCCATCCACAGCTGCAACTGGGAGCGTTCTGGCAATGTATACTTCAATAGCATCACTTAACGCTTCCAGCAGCGACTGTTGTGCGCAGGCGCGTGGGAGAGCTTACATACAGGGAGAGTGGAGTGCACAGAGCATTTTACACTCACTCACCTTCAGTCAGAGCCATGAATATGGGGGGGGGGTTTGGTAAAACAGTGCAGGACTTGAGCCCTTCCAAACAGAGGGACCTTTTAGTATTTGCACCCCAGGACACACATTGGCAAAGAAGGGGCTACTGTGCACTTTAGTAAAGTTCAAGTTGTGTCCTTAACTCCTTTTTTGCCAATGTATATACTGTCAGTTACCATGATGTGCATGATATCCTCTTTAGATCTATGGGGGGCAAGTTGTCTGCACATGATCCTTTCGCTGTACTTGAAAAATCTCTCAATTCCGGGTACGACCTCGGGCGCACTTGGCGAAATAAAAGATTCTGATATTATCTATGGGATGGGGCATAATATATGCATTTGACCTGTGGAGGACTGCCTGCAACTAGTATAGAATGTTGCTGCCAGATTACTAACAAACCAGCCTCATCATATAACACGTTTCATCACTCACTGCACTGGCTACCAGTAAAATGGAGAATGCTCCATTTAAACATTTAAATCCCTACACAATTTGGGCCCTGGATACATGAAGGCCTTGCTGATGAAACTGCTCCACACCTCTCACAACCTAACCTAACACATAAACTTGGTCATTCCCAGAGTGCACCTCAGAACCTGGAGCCAAAGCTTTCTGTCATGCTGCCCCTACCCTTTGGAACTCCCTACCACACCCAGTAAAGACAGCTCCATACCTGGAGCTATTCAAATCCAGACTGAAAAGCCACTTGTTTATCCTGGCATTTGCAGACTTATAGAATTCTTCATCTGTACCACAATTTACCAATCATCCAATTACTGGTCTGATTCATGCTTAAGCACTTTGAGTCCTATGGGAGAAAAGTGATTTACAAATGTTAGTTGTTGTAGTTATCTGCATTTGATCTGTGAGGGACATGTTATCTCATGTGTGTGTGATCATGTATGTAAGGGGGGGGGGGGCGCCGTAGATTGTCAACCAAAAGGCAGATGGGGGGGGGGGGCGCCACAGGTTTTCTTCCCTGGAGTGACAAAAAGGCTAGAAGCGCCCCTGAATGGATGTATTTACAGGTCTCACACTTTTTGTGTCGGCAGGGGAATGTTCCATTCTGATTTGGCCTATTCAAAGAACTCCTGACAATCATCTGTTTAAGATTGCCCCCCCCCGTGGAAAAACAGGACAAACTCTACATGTACGTATAAACCAGTCCCTGGTCGGTTTTGAGGATGCGGCTAGAGATATGGCTTCCTGAAGGGATTCTCCTTTTGCATGCCTTTACCCCATAACAGCTAACTGGTCAGCACACGGTTAAACTGTAATATCGCCCACAAACATGGAAATTACCTTGCTCATTAGTTGTCTTTTCAGTTATAACTGACAGCAACTGATATATAACTGACAGCAACTGATATATTAGAGTTCTGACAAAATCTTGTCAGAACTGGAAGGAATCATTGGTAGAAGTGAGGTGAGCTTCTGAGAGGAACTGACGGCGAGGTAAGTATGCATTAATTTTAAATAGTTTTATTCGGTTCAGGTTTACATTAAGTATAAGTATATTATCACTAAATCATACAAAGTTGTGTGTATCTTTTGTCTATTAAATCACTTAAATGTGTGAATGTTATTTAAACTTGTTTCACAAAAAGGTAGCTTAAAAGACTGTAGTATTTGGTTTAGACAATTCTGCTTCAATCTGCAGTTTATTGTTCTCTGTTGAATGTGCACATAAATTACTAATTCTACAACACACAGGAGGATCAAGTTACCGTAGCTTGTTTTCACATCAAGGATAAAGTTTATCAAACATCGGTAATGTGCTATAGCAGGTGCAAAATCATTAATGGCTTTGGGTAAAATATTTATAATTAATATTTTGCTGTAAAAACTAAGAACATATTCTGCTGAAATATTTCATTCTCCTGAATCAGTAGGATAGGATAAAATGCATTCTTTTCCAAGAATATTAAATTCCCATGAGTGGTTTTAGGTTGAAATGTTGCACAAATATTAACAAATTCTTTTTTTTCAAACTTTTTATGTAAAGAAAAAAAACTTTGTCTTTTTTTAAAAAGAATGTGCTCATTCCACTTGAGGGACATTTTATATTCTATTTTGGCATGTCACATAGAACAAAGCACCAAATTAACATGATGAATATTCATTAATATTCATGAAATCTAGCCTCACTTAATAGAAGTGGTATGCATTTTTTAGAATTTAGAACTGTACTGATTACCATATGAAAACCACCCTACTTGAAACAAATTTCTTTCATATTAAGTATTAACATTTTGCACTGCTTTCCTTACTGAACAAGTTATATCTCATTTTAAATTCTGCCAAGGATTTCTGAAGAACAAAGACCCTAATCTTGTCTTAAAGTAATGTTTTATGAGGTTATCCAAGGAAATTTGAGAAATAACAATGTCATGAAAGTTATAAAGTAAAAAAAAAATCTTGATGGTTTTTTTCAGTGTGATGTAGTTTGCAGAACACATAAATAAATCATTATTTTTTAGCAATAGACCCAAAACCCAGTGCAACAATAGCTAAAGGTGACCGTGAGTGTTAAAGCATATTTCAAGTTTCACAAAAAAAGGAATACAATTACAGAACAGATTCTAACGCTATCAAACATGTATAATTTCTGTGGCTATGAGCTGATAACATTTTTTTTAGGTTTTGTGCAATATTTTTGAGAGAGATGGGCGATATTTTTACATAAGATGAATTATACAGTGAAATAATCCTAATATTTTTGCAAAATTGTTATTTTTTTGTGCAAACTGACCAAAAACATATAACAAAATATGCATTGGGTCAGAGTTCATGCTTGGCCATTGGGTTTTTATGGCACTGATGATGTATTCAGAATGATCGTAGCAGGCCCACACCTGGAGAACACTCTTCTGTCTTACTAACTCTCTAAAATAATGTGTTTTTATTCAGGGGAATCCTCCAGTGAAAACACAATTCCTCTGGTTTACCTGAGATCAGCCAATCACAGCATGCAACGTCAATCACTTTGAGCCGAATTGAACCATTTAGTGTTATATAGGAAAAACAAAATTTGATTTAATAACTGACTGCTTGGCACCAGAAATGTCAGCACAGTCCATTGTCAAATGCTCAAAATTGGTAACACCTCTCTCTGGCCCTTATTCAATTCCCTTTTTTACACAAGGTTTCTCCTAGGTGAAATTTTCACATCTAATCAATAAAATGCTTTTTAAGCCATCAGCAAGCAAGAAAAAACTCTGAATAACGTTGACAGTACTACTTCACCTACTATTTGGTACTTTTTCAACTGCAGAGTGTTGAATGAAAAGTTATTTTAAACAGAAAATGAAAAATTATCTCCTAGCGAAAACTTAGGAGAAAAAGTGAATTGAATAAGAGCCACTGGCATGTTTCCATTTAACTTTTTCTCCAGAGTTTTCTCCCAGGATATAGTTTTCATCTTATCACAAAAACAAAAACAAAAAAAAAGTTTCAGCACATAGTAATTGAAATAGTACTAACAAGTAGGTAAAAAAAAGTAATATCAAACTTATTTTGAGAATTTTCTTGCATGGTGGGAGCAAAGTATTTTATTGATAAAGTTTAAAAATATTATGTCGGAGAACACTCAGAAGAAAAGGTAATAGGATATGGGCCAATGTGTCTTTAAGAGACAAAAATCAATTTGTATCCAATAAGTTATATGCTTTACTACCTCACTCCTTCCTGAGCTTTAAATCAGGGTTAAATACTGTTTCCTCTCTTAGGTATTTCCCCATGTGTAAACTACTAAGGGCCCAATCCAATTCACTTTTTCTCCTAAGTTTTTACCTAAAAAATCATTTTTTGTCTTCTGTTTGAAATAAATTTTAGCACTTGCCAACTGAAAAACCAGGGCTGTGGAGTCGGTACACAAATCATCCAACTCTGATTCCTCAGTTTATGAAACAACCTACTATGACTCCGGGTACCCAAAATTGCTCCGAGTCCTCGACTCCGACTCCTTAGTCTAATTTTTATAAAGGCTATGGATTTGGTTCAAAAATCATACAACTCTGGCTTCTCAGTTTATTGAAACCACCGACTCCAGGTACCCAAAATTGCTCCGACTCCTCAACCCCGACTCCACAGCCCTGTGAAAAAGTACCAAAAAGTATTTTATTGTTTGCTGGTGGCTTAACCACTTCGCGTCCCTGAGATTTTCCCCCTAAAAAACCAGAACAATTTTCTACATTTCACACTCCTCCCATTCATTTGCCAATATCTTTATCACTACTTATCATACATAAATGATCTATACCTTGTTTTTTTCCGCCACCAATTAAGCTTTCTTTGGGTAGTACTTTTTGCTAAGAATTATATTATTTTCTATGCATTTTAAAGGGAACAAGGGGTAAAAAATGAAAAAAAGTCATTATTTCCAAGTTTTCAGCCATTATAGTTTGAAAATAAAAGTTGCTGCTGTAAGTTAAACCCACACATTTTATTTTTCCATTCGATCTGGTTATTTCACCATTTAAAATTAAATCCTAGTACAATGCATGATGACAATAAATTATTTGGAAATAAAATGCATTTTTTCATTTTGTGTCCGATGTTTATTTAGTTATTTTTTTCCTCTTTTATAATTCGATCCTCCTCCCAGTTAGCCAGATGTGCACCTACATATTCCTCCCTCCCCCATAGTTGGTCAGATGTGCCTCTGGATACCCCCCCCCCCAGCCAGGCCTTAGTACCCCTCCCCCCCAGCTAGCCAGATGTGGATATTTATCTATTCATCCCCCCCAAGCTGTCTGGATGTGTCTATCCCCCCCCTCTCCATAGCCAGGTGAGTGCGCACCCCTTTACCCCCCCCCTTGTTGATCCTGCATGTGTTGCTCCCCGACACCCCCCCCCCCCCCCCCCCACAGAGCAGCGGTGTTTCTTTAATGATCCCCATCCACCCCCCCCCCCCCCCTGCAGAGATCGGCAGCTCAGGGAAGCTATGAAAACTCTCACCTAATCTTGTTCCTGCGGCGGCGATTGGCTCCCCTCCTTTCAGTACCGCTGACAGCCTCCCTTGCCTCCCAATGCCATTCGTTTCCAAGGGCTTGCACTTAATCAAAATCTATACACAGCACATCTCTACCTGCTTCCTGCTGCTCCGATAACTTCCTGATGCCTCTTCCTGCTCCACAGAAAAATCTCTGTGATATAAATGTGCTTTGTACATCTAGTCCTTTGTGTACCCCAATAGATTTCTGTGGGTATGTTATCCTATATTCTGCATATATTCTACATATCCTATATATATAGAAATAGGCAGGTATGTTATACCAAAACATAATCCCAAGTATCATCATATTTAAGAATCATATACAGCAGAGTCCCGGGAATCCGGCACCGGTGGGGATTGCCTGATGCCAGATACATGTGCTTGTCGGTTGCTTGAGCAACCGGTCAAAAACGCACAAACCCCCTCTAAATAGTCACTGAACCTCCAGTGATATCTTGTAGTCTCCCTGCAGCTCCTACCAGCTTTCCGGCGTCCTTACGTGCATGTAAGCTGCATCAGGTCAGGTGACACGCCTGCTTCCGTGCACGGGTGCCAGGAAAGCCGCTAGGAGCTGCAGGCCTTCGCTGGAGGCCCAGTAAGTACTTTAATGTCTCCAAACCCCCCAAAACAGTCCATTATCTATCATGTATGCCAGTTACCTGAGACTTCCGGTTGCCTGAGTTCCGGATAACAGGGACTTTATATACATATGTATCTGTTTTTAAACAATTAAAAGCATATTTACAGCCAGTGACATAGTTAGAGAAACACAGGCTGTAATGCAAATGTTACACTTTTTCTCACTGTCACGGTGTGGCCCTGCTTGTGCATGGAAGGGAGCAGAGTCGCAAAGAAGAAGAGAGTTCCAGCCAGCAATAGAGGGGTCGTGGAGGATCGGAAAAGCCTCTGGAGCATCCAAAAACTTTCCCCTACCGACATAAGTATGTAACTTTGTTTTTTAAGTTACAGGTGTGCATTACGGCAGCAAAATGCTTAAAGACGAGCTGTCAGCCATACTATCTCAGAAAAAAAATATATATAAGTAGATAAATACTTGCTCTACTTACATAACATATGTATTGCACTGTCCACGTTTTGATTTTAGTGATTTTACAGTACAAAAAAAAAGAAAATCCTTCTTAGCATTTCCCATTTTAACTGTGGCTATTTTGAAGCCAATCCTGATATCATTTCCTCCTGTACTGTCCTCTTCTTGATTGTGTATGCATTGCCTGCCCTCATCCCAGTTTTCAGACACTCCCACCCATGCCCTGCAACTTCCTTTGTGTGTACCAAATAAGAGTCAGGTAAACTGGGGAATGATCATTTATTAACAAGAAAAGTAATAGTGATTTTAACTTTTGGATTGCCTGGTTAGCATCCTTATTACTTGTTTACCAGATTAAAAAAAGATAAATAAGAAACACAGAGAGCCCAATATAGTGTAGTATGTATTGGAAACCGTGGATAAATGTAAGTGTGAGATGAATATACTCACAAACATGGGTTACCTCTTAAGCAACCACTGTAGATTAGGGATGCTCATTCGGATTCCCCGGAAATGCAATTTCCGAAATTCCGATCGGAAATTGCATTTCCGCATCGAAATGCGGAAATCGGTAATGCAAGTGCCGTAGGCGGATTTCCGCCGAAAATCGCGAAAATTCCACTCGACTTTAACATCAATTTTCTCAAAAATTATAATGTCTTTTTGAAAACTTTTTTTGCATCTTGTTCACAAGATTCAGTTTAATAAACCCTGAAAATTTGGTGTGTCTAGGACTTAAGGTGGCTTTGCTATTAACCGCTAAAGTCGGCGGATTTTTACTGTAATGTAAAATGCAAAAAATCTGCATCTGCCTGTTTTCTGCATTTTACATTACAGTAAAAATCAGCCGACTTTACCGGTTAATAGCAAAGCCCGCGTAAGTCCTAGAAACACCAAATTTTCGGGGTTTATTAAACAGAATCTTCTGAACAAGATGCAAAAAAAGTTTTCAAAAAGACGTTATAGTTTTTGAGAAAATTGATGTTAAATTCGGGCGGAATTTCCACGATTTCCGGTGGAAATTCCGCATTGGAATGCAGAAATTGGTAGCGGAAAGCGGAATCGGTAATTGGTACATGACGGAATGCGGATTTACCGCGGAATCGGAAATTGGCATTCCGACCATCCCTACTGTAGATGCAGGTGAGGAGATTAGACCTGTCCTCACTCAGGATTAAGATGTCGCTCTCTGTAGATCAGAAAAGTAGGGGTAGGTCACCTCTCCACAAGGGGTGGACACAGTATTATCATAAGAGAACAGAGGCGCCAGCAGGTTAAAAGGTAATAAAAATTTTAAAATTTGCTGGGAGGCAGTGGTGGACTTACCTTTGGAAAGCAGACTCAAAATACTGTCTGAATTAAACAAATACATTTATTATTGGTACACCAAAAGATGCAACACGTTTCGCAGGCACAGCCCGCTTCATCAGGCAATAAGATAGGGGACAAACAGTAGCTCGTCAGTAGCACGAATAGCGCCTCTGTCAGATAGCGCCTTCTCTTACGATAAGATTAAAAAAAAGAATTGATTTTTTATTTTATGCCCGACAGTTACACTTTAAAGCATGAATTAAAATAGGCACTAATGGCACCATGGAAGTTTACTGAATCAACTCCAATATCATCAGTTAATTATCCGAGTACAAATCAGACTGTGATTGTTACAGGGCTGCAATGTTGCTGAACGTTTCTTCAATAATCAAATGAACAAAGAGCTGTATGTTGCCTCTATAGAAAATCACAAATCAAGAGAAGTAAATTGCAGCTTATAAAATAGCTTTATAAACCAGTGTTCCAAGCCTGTTCTCACTCTCTTTGCGAGAAGATAATATACTTCTCTCTGTTTACTGTAAAATACATTTATATCCGTTAACAAAACAGCAGTCTCCAGATTCTGTCAGTGCTCAGAAAAGATTTTTCCCTGTATACAAGTAATAATCTCTGATATTTTCAAGGATTTCATTGATTCATAGTACCAAAGGAGCATATAAATCTAACAACTTGCAACAATACTATTCAAAAGAAAATCTGAACAAGGTCCTGTGTGTGCAGATGGGCATAAAGGGCACCTGAAGCAAACCTGACAAATCTTTAGTGCCTTGGGCAGGAAGAGCGTGTTGAGTTGAACATATACAAGCGATAGGCAGAGGATTTATTATTATTATTATTATTATTATTATTTATAGTATGTATACAGCAGATGCACTTTGCTGTACACTGTTCTGCGGTACACTGAACGTTGCCTGCAGCATCTATTTGCTCTGAGGCCCTTACACTCATTGGGGGAGGGGATCTACTGAAGAATGATATAAACCTGTTGTCAGGCCTGGCAAGATACCAGCTCACAGCTCACCCCCTATGCCACAATCTAACACTACCTTCTTCACCCTGTGTGGCGTGTCCCCGCTTGAACGGGAGGTGAAGAAATAACACCTGCCCGACTTTGGTGACACCCAGGCCTTGGAGGTGTAAAGTATAGGAGCTGAACGTAGAGTGAACTAGATAACTCACTAGAGCCCCGACAGGAGACACAGAGAAAAGTCCA
The DNA here is from genome assembly GCF_040937935.1 of Hyperolius riggenbachi. Classification (NCBI taxonomy): domain Eukaryota; kingdom Metazoa; phylum Chordata; class Amphibia; order Anura; family Hyperoliidae; genus Hyperolius; species Hyperolius riggenbachi. The sequence goes on from NC_090646.1 coordinate 560,060,891, forward strand.
GTAACAATCAGAAGTCATACACGTAAGATCAGAGATATCGAAGAACACAGGGGACAGGTAATTTCAGAGTCAGACAACCCTAGTTAGGTCCGGGCAGAGATCAAGAGTAGTCAGGTTCCAGCCAAGGATCAATGCAGGCAGCAATTAGAGAGTAGTCGGTTTCCAGGCAAGGATCAATACAGGCAGCAATCAGAGAGTAGTCAGGTTCCAGGCAAGGATCAATACAGGCAGCAATCAGAGAGTAGTCGGTTTCCAGGCAAGAGTCAATACAGCCAGCAATCAGAGAGTAGTCAGGTTCCAGGCAAGGATCAATACAGGCAGCAATCAGAGAGTAGTTGGTTTCCAGGCAAGGATCAATACAGGCAGCAATCAGAGCGTAGTCGGTTTCCAGGCAAGGGTCATTACAGGCAGCAATCAGAGAGTAGTCGGTTTCCAGGCAAGGGTCAATACAGGCAGCAATCAGAACGTAGTCAGTTTCCAGCAAAGGGTCAATGCAGCCATCAATCAGAGAATAGTCGTTATCCAGGCAGAGGTTGGTATACAAGCAATTTCCAAAATAAACAGGAGAGCACCCAGCAAAAGCACACAAAGCTATCACGGGCAATCTCCAAGTGTCACAGAAGGCTTTAGATACAGGCAAGCATCCAATCAGTGGCCGGCCACAAACACGGCAACTATTCACATAGTAGCAGCCCTGCCTGAGTGTCAGCTGACTAACAGATCAGCTGACACAAAGTTATACAAGCCTGCCTAAGTGTCAGCTGACTAGGTATGTCAGCTGACACTAGCTTCTGCGTCTACTAGCAGCGTAGGATGGACGCCTAAGCAGATGCATTTGTCCCTTCTCTTTCCCTGACTGCGTGCGCCCGCCCCTGTTGCTAGGGACGCAGGGGTTGCGAAACACATGCGAGAGCGGCGCTGATGCGGAAGTGCCAGGACGCGACCTGCTCTCGTCGGAAACCAAGGAGGTAAGTCCAGAACACCTGTGTTTCTTCCAAACATCCAGTAATGTGTCACATAAATAATAAAACAGAAGCTTATCTGCACATGATTGGATGTAGGAAAGAAGGAAAAATAACATGTGATTTTTTGAATAGAATAAACTGCGCTTTACCTTTAGCAAACTAACTTCACTGTTTTCAGTGGTTCCACCAACTAAACAAGAAGATTTAAAATGATATCTATCATAAAAAAAAGTTCATTTTTTCGATCGTAATGAATAGTATTGCCATCAATGAAACAATCAAAAAGGACTATTTTTTTGTATAAGGTATGCCTCTATTCATTAAAATCTGTCACTTTTTATATGTTAAAACTCAGAACTACGTAAGCAGGACTGTACCATTAGCAGTGTGGTAGCAGGGGTGATTTCAGCTGACTATATGATTTATTTCTTTATTTTTTTATTGCATTTGAAAGCCTCAGAGCATTTGGAAAGAAGTGTAATCACAACAGCAAAATGGCACAGTCCTATTTCCTTAGATGTTGTGTTTTGACATAGGAAACATGATTGAAACACTTAAGAAAATAAAAACAAATATGTTACAAATAAATTTGTCCTCTGTGATTGTTACATAGTTATTTTGGTTAAAAAAGACATCCATTCATTCGTTGAGTTCAATCAGAAAATAGGATACAAAACTAGTTGATCCAGAGGAAGATGAAAAACCCTTACAAGGCGTGGTCCAATTAGCCCTAAAATTTTTTTATTTTTTTTATAAAAAAATAAAAAATTCTTCCTGTCTCCAGATAATAAGAAAAAGAAAAAATTCTTCCTGTCTCCAGATAATAATCAGATAAAATCCCCAGATAAACTTGCAGGGAAATACCTCGTAATTATAGCCGGGGATGTCTTTCAATGCAAGGAAAGGATCCAAGGCCCCTTTAAATGCAGATATAGAATTTGCCACAGCTACTACTGTGGTAGTACATTCCATATTTTGATCACTCCTACTGTAAAGAAACCTTTCCTAAATAAATGTCAAAAAGTTTTCCTCCATGCGGTGCAGATCATGTCCTCTAGTCCTTTGCACAAACCTAGGGACAAAAAGATCATCTACCAAGCCCCCTGATGTTTTTAAATGATGGTAATTCTATTCTGTACTAAAAAAAAGTTTTCTTTTTCCAAACGTTAATGTTTTATTGATGCCTAATTGTAACCACCCCTTTATGCCACCTGACCTTAAACTTTAAATCCTAAACTCTAAACCTAACTTCTTTCTACCTGTAACCCTAACCCTCCTGTGGAACCCTAATTCTGAACATCCTGAATTGTGAACTGCAAACAAATGTCATTCAGTCGAATGGTCAAAAGTTTTCCATTTTGTTGAGTTCATTGAACGGAAATGATTGATTGTAAAATCATTTGATGATGATAAAGAGAACATGTTTGTTCCAATTGTATCATTGCTTTGATCCTGTGATTTAATTTAGGATTCTAAAAAGTGAATGAATTGTATTGTGCATGAACCCCTTGGAATTGTAACTGAGTGGCAAGGCAAAGTTGGCTTCCTTAGGCCAGCAGTGCTCACCTGGCAGCCATTAAGAGCTCTCTTGTTGCCTACTTGATATCGACCATTGTGGTTGACAATAAGTTGTCCTACCAAGGGTGCTAAAATGGCTAGAAACAGACTTTATCCAAAAGATCCAAAAAAGTCAAACAGGTGACTGAGGGAGTAAAGCAGCTATCAGTTCTCCTTTCACCCACTGTACTGTTTGTTAAATTTTGATTCCTAACGTCAAAGGATGGTATCAAATCTGTACGCCATAGGTGTGGTTCAGGGGCGTAACTAGAAGTCTCTGGGCCCCGCCCCTGCGGGTGCAGGAGCTGCATCCCCTATTGTTACGCCCCTGGCGTGGTTGCACTCTCTTCTGTTCATTGTTTATTAGGCTTCTATACAGGACCTATCACAGTTCACATGCTATGTGAAGGTTAGGATCTTAGCAGTCAATGGACCTTATTCATTAAGCTGCGCTGCTATAGCAGTGCAAGCTAAATTACACCAACACAAGCTAAATACAGGTCTGCACACAATGTAGCGTGCACTCCTAAATTATCAGCGCTCGTTACTATTTTGCGGCAGCATGTACTGTAAGATACTTCACTAGTGCAGCCACTACTAAATTAATTAACAGTAACGGCCGCGATAGTGAAGTATCACAGTCACAATACTTTGCAATACGTTGCATCTTGTGCTACATGCAAGGAGCGGCCACAAAATAGTAATAGTTTAGGAGCGCACGCTACGTAGCACTACCGTGTGTAGCGTGCAGCCCTATATTTAGGCTCGCACTGCTATAGCAGCGCAGCTAAATGAATTTGTGGACTTTTTTCTCTATTCCACAACTAAGAACAAAACAAACAGACACATGTTCTACACCTGTTTTATCGAAGAAACTTGGATAAAAACCTGTAGTGAGAGGGATATGGAGTTTGCCAGTTTCCCTGTGGCCATGCTGTTCTTTTGGCTTGGTGAGTGTCGGAGTCTCACACCTGGAATAAGCATGCGCCCAGCGGAGCCAGATTTTAATTAGAGCACCTGACTTGCATATGCATTCTGGGTCAGTAACTCAAAACATTAGCATCAGATGATCAGCAGGAAAGCAACTACTGAGCCAAATGCACCAGTAGCTTAGAAGGTTTAGGAGTGTCTGCTCGGAATTAGCTTTTACCATAAATAAAAAAAACTTATTGCAGTTATTGGGCAAAAAGCTTATTTTCTTAATAGATATAAGGAGGATAACAAGCCAGAAGCAGAAATGAACTTTACACCAGGCATTTGTCACTCACTGTAACTAAAATGTACAGCTTCAGCACTCTGATTAAAAAGAACAATATAACACAGCATTTGCATGGCATTGCAAAGCAGTTAGCTTTCTTTGTATCAGATCTATAGTGTCAGGCCATATGTGAGCATCTTAACATTTTTCAATTACAGTAGTCTATAGTACCACATTTGGACAGCAGCAGTAACAAGTCTGAATAATCAGGCAATATACTGTAAGTACTAAATAATAAAATAATAATAAAGAATGTCCTTGGGGAGATGATGAAGGGCGGAGCCCGAAACATGTAGTGTATATCGACATGCAATAAAATTGAACGCAAGTTCTTGCCTGTGGAGTGCCTATCTAGTATCACTGTGTGGAGCAGGGGTGGTGTACCTGCTTGGAGGAGTAGCACCGACACCAGCTCTCCTGATCTAGGATTGAGCCAACAGAGCTAAGTTCAGTCAAGCATACTCCTTGGGGAGATCTGTCTAAAAATCCTAAAAAAAAGTATGCAGGCCTCATAACAGAGGCAGTGGGTCCTTGGAGGGATCTTCCAGAAAAATGGAAGATCCCTTTTAGGAAGCTGTCACACATTATAATTCATCAATCTACTTGACTCTCTATTCTAAATAAATACAGGCCAAGCTAAAAGGACAGGTTTGAACATCTGAGCATGTAGTCAGGGCCGGTTCTAGCTCCAGTGGGGCCCCCGGGCAAAAGTAACTTGGGGGGCCCGCTTGACACCCTGAATGATTTCACCACTGTGTTGCCATAGGTAGTCCCCCCAGCATAGATAGCCAGATGTGTCTCCCAGGATTAGATAGCCTACCCCCAGTATAGCGAGATGTGCCCCCCAAGGATTATTTAGCCCCCCAGTATGTATAGCCAGATATTCCCCCAAAGATATTGTTGCCCCCGGCGCGGTATATATAGTCAAATGTGCCCCATTGCATTACGCAGCCTCCCCACAGTAAAGATAGCCAGGTGTGCCCCCCAGGATTTGGTAGTTCCCCCCCCCCCCCAATTATAAAGCGACAGCTGTACCCAATTGTAGGTAGTCTCCCCCTAGTATAGATAGAAGGCCCCCGTTGTAGGTGGTCCCCTTCCCCCACGATATGCAGAGTGATGCCAGCAGAAGCAACAATAACACTCACCTGTCAGCGCCACCACCAGGAACTTCTTCCAATCACAGAGTTCCGTGTCTCCTCTCTGACTCCTCTAGTGGTGCAGTAATGAGAGGCGCCACTAGAGGCAGCAGAGAGGAGACACGGAACTCTGTGATTGGGAGAAGAGAAGACTTGGAGATGTTCCCGGCAGTGCTGACAGGTGAGTTGTAATGTCGTGCTTCCACTCGCATCACTCTGCATATGGGCAAGCGAGGGGGGACACTAGGGGAGACTCTTTCTCCTTCTGCATGCCGCTGCCTGCCTAACAGCCGTGGTACCCGGCAGCCCGGCCGGCCGGATTACTTTTTTAAAAGCTGAAGTTTGGACAGGCTTGAGGGGCTCCCCTGAGCTCTGGGGCCTACGGGCATTTGCCCTCCTTGCCTTAATTGTAGCGCCGGCCCTGCATGTAGTACCACACTGGAACAGCAGCAGTAAGAATTCTGAATTGTAAGACAGAAGATCCTTGGAGGGTCTTCCTAAAAAAATGACCCAGGCCTCACAGCTGAAGCAGGGGGCCCTTAAAATGATTGTCCTAGAAAAAAAAGCAGCCAGGCCTCATAGCAGAGGCTGTGGGCCCTTGGAAGGATCTTCCTAAAACATTTCCAGTCCTCATCAGAATCAGCTTTATTCACCATAACAGAGGCAGTTGGCTCTTGGAGGGATCTTCTAGAAAAATTAGCCAGGCCTCATAGCAGAGACAGTGGGCACATAGAGGGATCATTTTAAAATATTAGCCAGTCTTTATAACTAACTAAAACTGCATGTTGGTGGATGCAGGCTGCGACAGAGACAACTCACTTATGCAGTTCAGCATGCTCCTTTCCATTTTTTCAACTCTTCCGCCTTCACAACTGGAAGCCAACCAACACGCAGGCTCAACTTCGCCAAAGTTCAAATGGACTTTCATGCTCACCATATAATCTCTGCTGATAGCACAGGCAGCAAGCTCTTGGAAGGATCTTCCACAAAAATCATCCAGACATCATACCAGAAACGTTGGGCCCTTAAAAGGCTCTCCCTTAAAAATTAGCCAGTCCTCATAGCAGAGGCAGGAGGCCCTTGGAGAAATCTTCCTAAAAACAAAACTTTTTTTTTCCATTTTTTTTCTTTGGGGAAGGGGGCATGGGGAGGAGTTTGAAGTTGAATAAGAAGGCTGTGCTAGGTACTAGGATTTACATTGATTGGGAGTGTGTCTGTTGGTTGTCATTTTTTAAAGCTTTTATTAAAATCATAGGCTTTTGAAATTTTGAAATTTTAACCTCCCTGGCGGTAACCCCCGAGCTGAGCTCAGGGTAGGAAACAATAGCCCAGAGCGATAATTCCAATCTCAGCTTGGGTTAGTGAATTCCCTATCCTTTCTGCTGTTTTGGGTTTTTGTTCAGCCGCCGGGATCCCCATATCCCTGCTCTTCTTCCGGGGACCCGACGGCAGTGGCGGCAACGGCGGGGCATGATGTCATGGAGGGTGGCCCAAATTTTAAAGTGGAACAAGCTTTGAACAGGGCAGAAGGAAAACATAGAGAAATGTGCCCTGTATGCATATATATATATATATATATATATATATATAGAGTGAGAGAGAGAGAGAGAGAGAGAGAGAGAGAGAGAGAGAGAGAGAGAGAGGGTTTAGCTTGTCTAATTCCTCCTCATTTGTCTCTAATCACAACTTGTATATTGATCTCTCCCCGGTGTCACCTGCCTGCCTGGCAGAGATGGCAGATAAGATCATTTGAAAGCACAGGATGTTAACAATGTAGTCATTTGGTTCCCATATGCTTTTGTGCTAAGTGCTTCTGCCTTAATGTTACCGAACTCTGCCTGGATTTTGACTACTCTCTGCCTGCCTTATGTGTACAGTTTCACCATTTTTAAAGTTTATTTACAAATTTAATTAATTCAACAATGTTGTGTTCCAGTCTTTTATTTATATGCAGAATGCCTTTACTCTGATATAGAGTTATGCATGGGAAGGGGCTAGTATAGAGGGACACTTTCAAAAATATATGCAGTATTAAATGGAATAGAAGACCCTACCGCAACAATCCACGTCAAATGCGAGAGAGATTTAGGAAGAACATTTTCAGTAGACCAATGGAAGAATGTAATGAAGATGGCGAGTAGATCATCCATCTCCACTACGGGACAAGAGACAGGGTATAAGATTTTTGCCAGATGGTATTACACACCAGATATGCTGAGCAGGATGTACCCAGGTACCTCGGCGCTGTGTTGGAGGTGTGGGAAGGAGAGGAGAGATCTACTGCATATTTTTTTGGGGTGTAAGGAAATACAGAAGTTCTGGACAGGCGTCAGGGGTTATATAAGCTACGGTGACCATACGCCCCGCTTTTAGCAGCGGGACGTCCCGGCCTCGGGACTCTGGCCACCGTACTGAATGAGCTAGCCACAGCATCTCATAGACGCTGTGCTAGTTCATTCCCCGCAGCCCCGCTCCAGCAGCCTGCATTGTCCTCCGGCAGGCACAGGCAGAGCAGGGCTACGGGAAGATGGCGTCTGGAGGCGGAGCCCTGTACTGGAGACTATTTGTGTCTCCAGTACAGGGCTTCGGGCGCCATCTTGCCGTAGCCCTGCTCTGCCTGTGTAAGCGCGGGAGATTGGAGGAGGATCGTCCGGGGGAGCTGCACACACACCAGAGGCCGGCTGCGTGACGGGACTTCTGTCAGGTGAGTACATGCTTTTTTTTCCAGGTGAAATGTGCGTTTATTTTGTGCTGACATGTTGCCCGCAATGCGTTTATTTTGTACTGACATGTTTGCCCCAATTGCGTTTATTTTGTGCTGACATGTTGCCCGCAATGCATTTATTTTGTGCCGACATGTTGGCCGCAATGCGTTTATTTTGTGCCGACACGTTTGCACGCATTGCGTTTATTTTGTACTGAAATGTTGCCCGCAATGCATTTATTTTGTGCTGACATGTTGCCCGCAATGCGTTTATTTTGTGCTGACATGTTGACCGCAATGCATTTATTTTGTGCTGACATGTTGCCCGCAATGCATTTATTTTGTACTGACATGTTGCCCGCAATACGTTTATTTTGTGCTGACATGTTGCCCGCAATGCATTTATTTTGTACTGACATGTTGCCCGCAATACGTTTATTTTGTGCTGACATGTTGCCTGCAATGCGTTTATTTTTGTGCTGACATGTTGCCCGCAATGCGTTTATTTTGTGCTGACATGTTGCCCGCAATGCATTTATTTTGTGCTGACATGTTTCCCATTGCGTTTATTTTGTGGTGTCTGGGGTAACTGTTGCTGCATTTATTATTTAATGGTCATAGTTGGCTATATTTGCTTCTTTGGGGTTACGGTATACTATTAAATAGCATCGCACAGTTTCTGCACAACCATAATGCGAATCTTCGTTTGACCACATCATGGCGTAAACACTGCTTTCTTATGCCTCGCTGTTACATCATTATGCTACCTCTGCCCATACAATGTCATAGCCACGCCCATTTTTCGGCGCGGCGCGCGAAGCTCCCCATCTTTCGACCCGGCACGGTTTGGTTTTTGCCGACCGGCCCGACAGAACTGGCCGCGCGTAGCTTTCTCCGCATTCCCAACTGTAATTGGCGCTATTGCGTGCCGCAACGCGTACAAAGATACGCGTTGCTGCATTACCTATGCATAGATATGCGGCAATGTGTATTTTTGTACGCTTTTCGGCCCACAATAGTGCTAATTACAGTCAGGAATGCAGAGAAAGCTACACATGGCCAGTCCTGTCAGGCCTGTCGGCAAAAACGAGACTAGCTGGCAGCGGGGGACCAGAGGATTAGTGAGTGGCTGCGAGGGCACAGGACTGCTGCAGGGGGCTGGTAGAAGCCCCAGGTGAGTAAAACTCTTTTTTTTTTCTGGCTTAACCTTCTTAGCGGTAACCCCGAGTCAGGCTCGGGCTAGAAAGCCACAGCTCAGAGTGGTAATACCGAATTGAATCCAACGGAGCTGTGGAATGTGCAGGGCTGCTCCAGATCTATCTAGCAGTATGATTTTTAGGATCTAAAAGCTTGAGAAAAAATTGCACCGCTTTTGAAAAATACATTTGGAAATAATCATACCAATAATCATACCGCCAGGGGGGTTTTTAAGTGTCCCTTTAAGCGCTGAAGATGTATAAAATATGGAAAGAAAAAGGAGTTGGCTTAAAAGAAATGGGTATATGTATTAGCAACTTTTTTTTTTAAATAATCTATGTATTATTGTAGCCCCTTTCTTTATTTATTGGATAAATGCATCATTTGTATTCTGGAAAAATTGGAAATTGAAAAGAAACATAATTTAAAAAAACAAAAAAGTTAGATACTTACCTCAGTAGATAAGCCTCTGAATCCTCCAGAGGCTTCTCCAATCTTTCTTGAGCCCACTTCTACTCACCAGAACTCTCATCTTGTTTGAGGGAAGATGCACTGATAGCCCATGCGTATGCAATAGCATAGAGCCACTTGTGCATGAAGAAAAAATCGGAGCAGCTCCGTGCTACTGCGCAGACACAGGCCATCTTGTGCCTGCCTACACAGTGTGGCCAAGCTTATACACGGATGGGAGCATGGCTGCGCAATCCTATTTGACAAGTCCATGTAGAGTAGGTTCAGAGGGTCCCAGCGCAGAAACGACGGCTCGTATGGGATGGGAAAAGCCTCTGGATTATAACGAGGTTAGTATTTAACTATTCTGCTTTTTTTCCCATCAGGTGCACTTTAAGTCATGCCCTCCGTTTTATAAATAACTTGAAAAGAGCATACTGTACATAACTAAATAAAAAGTAAAAAATTACTATGTGAGTATTTTATAAAACGGATAAGTACTAATATGAGTCAGTAAACATTATCTTAACTTAAAACTACTCTTTACATTCTGCACTTAATTAAAAATGCTTCTAAGTAAGCAAAACATAAATGATAAAATCAGTAGAACACTTCATTATAAATGAAAAACATACTGTAAATAGAGTAAACTATCATAATGGTAATTACTGCAACAGTAAAATATAACAATGCTATGTACGAATTAAGGATACAATAACAATTCTGATTTCTCAAGCCATTCAATGGAAAATGAAATGTTTCATATTTTAACATTTCTAAGTATACTTGTGATTTTATATACAGTATGTGCTCATGTCTTTGGATTTTTATGGTAGCTTTTTATTTACACCACCACTCACTTCTTCTCTCATGTTCAAGTTTCCACGATAAAAAATATATCATTAAAGGTGTTATACTGCCATCTTGTGGTTTAGTATAGAGGACTGCTGAAGAGATCGTCGCTTCAAAACTTCAAAAATAACAATGGTGGCCGAATACTATGGAAGTGGAACAAAGCCCTCCTTTTCTATTTAGTGTGCCTGCTGTAGTAAGGACAAAGTATATGGGTGCAATTTAAGATCAAAGCCACATAGCCATGAAGCAATTTTATTTGCTCTTTGTTATAGTTTCAGGTAGAGCTCCCCAGAAATGAGGGCTCTTAGTGCAAGTGGTGAACGTTTCACTGAAAATAAAAACTAATGCCAGTGGCGTCGTGAGGGGGGTGCGGTGGGTGCGACCCGCACCAGGTGGGGTGACCCCAGCCGTCCTAGAGGGGGTGCACTCATAGCCAGCGCTGTGTGTGTGTCCCCGCATGTTGTGCAGCTCAGCTGCAGTGGCAGGGCAGCTAGGAGGTCAGGGTGGTTGCAGCTCGGAGGAGGGGGGTGGTCGGTAGATAATAAACAAAGCGGAGGGTAATTATACTTTACTCATCCTGTTATGATACAACGTAGTGATGGGTCGTTCGCGAACGAGCCGGCTCTAAGAGCCGTCTCTTTGCTGTGAACGACAAGAGCCGGCTCTCAGTTTTGAAAGAGCCGATGCCTCAGCCGCCCCACACAGCTCTGGTTTGCTGTGTAATAAAGGGCGCTGAGGCATGCTGGGAGATGTAGTCCTCCTCGTGCAGCTTGTAGGAGTGTATGGGGCGGAGCAGAGCAGTAGCAGGAGGGATTGCCCGAGCAAAAGAAGCAGTCTGGAGTTGTCATGAAGATGGGGGCGGAGCTTTTACGCCGATTCTGAGTGGCGTCTAGTGATATTTAATGAAGAGCCGATTGAGAGCCGTAAGAGCTGGCTCTTTAATGGGAGCCGATTCAGAAGAGCCGATTCTCCAAGAAGAGCCGGAATTCCCATCACTAATACAACGCTCCTTCACTCCACTTCCTCTGCAGTTGCATGAGCCGTACAGCCAGCCAATCACCTTGCAGGGAGTGAAGCCGCATGGTGATTGGCTGGCTGCACAGCACATAATAATAATAATAATAATAATCTGAACATTTATATAGCGCTTTTCTCCTGTCGGACTCAAAGCGCTCAAGAGCTGCAGCCACTGGGACGCGCTCAGGAGGCCACCCTGCAGTGTTAGGAAGTCTTGCCTTGAACTCCTTACTGACTTATAAAGAAGTGGAGAAGCTGTGTATCCTAACAGGACCAGGTAAAGTATAGTTACCCTCCTCTCTGTGTTTACCTTGTACAGACCTCCACAGACTGCATGAGCACTGCTGGCTGCTTCTCAGCAGCTGACAATTGCTGGAAAACTTCGGTGCAAGTCTGTGAGGCACTAGTGTCTGATGTCAGGCAGAGTAACCCCGCCCCCTCCCATAGCTGCCAACACTGAGTGTAATCGAGGCTGGAGCTTATCCAGGACAGCATGCAGACAGCAGCCACAGTGCACCCACCAGGAGATGTACAGGAGAGGAGAGTTTGCGGGATCTGTGTGTGTGTTTATCTGTGAGTGTGTGTGGTGTGTGTGTGTGATGTGTCTGTGTGTACAGTGTGTGTGTACAGTGTGTGGTGTGTGTGTGGGATGTGTCTGTGTGTACAGTGTGTGTGTGTGTGTCTGTGTACAGTGTGTGTCTGTGTACAGTGTGTGTGTGTGTGTGTGTGTGTGTGTGTGTGCACAGTGTGTGAGTAGAGTGTGTATGTCTGTGTACAGTGTGTATGGTGTGTCTGTGTGTGTAAAGTGTGTGGTATATACAGTGTGTGTGTGTGCACTGTTTGTGTGGTGTGTGTTTACGTGTGTCTATGTACAGTGTGTGTATCTGTGTACAGTGTGTGTGTGTGTATACAGCATGTGTGGTGTATCTATACTGGGGGGGCTGCTAACTATCTAACCTTTACTGGGGGGCTGTTACCTATCCAACCTATACTGGGGGGCAGCTACCTATCTAACCTATACTGTGGGCACCTACCTAATCTAACCTATACTGGGGGGGCAGCTACCTATCTAACCTATACTGGAGGCACCTACCTATCTAACCTATACTTGTTGCAGCTACCTATGTAATCTATACTGGGGGCACCTACCTATCTAACATATATTGGGTCACCTACCTACCTAGCTAGCCTATACTGGTGGCAACTATACTGGCTACCTATATTGGAGGCACCTACCTAACTAACCTATACTGAGGGCACCTACCTATCTAACCTATGCTGGGGGCAACTATTCCGGCTACCTATATTAGCCCACTGCCTTACTGTTACAGTTACATTACAGTTACCCCCACTCATGTGATGTCATGTCCACACCCGTTTTTTTGCTGCTGCGCGCTGCGCTTTTTTTTTAGGGGGGGTGTCGGTAAATTATCCGCACCGGGTGTCAAACACCCTAGCTACGCCACTGCTAATGCTATATGAGTTTGTGTTTCTCTTAAGAAGACTACTTGCAATTTGTCCATCTACCTGTCTCCCTATTCTAAATAAATGCAGGTCAAGCTAAAAGGCTGTATTTGAGCATCTGGGCACTTTGCAAACAAAAATGGAGTCCATTTTTTGTATTTAATTTATTTATGTATACATAAGGCTCTTTTCCACTACACTACATTCTGCGATCCGATTACGATCTCTAACAGATCGCAAAGCGTATGGTACCGTTAAACCAATGAAAACCGCGCCGACCGTTTCAATTAGTGAAATCCATTTGCACCTGAGATTTTCTCCTGAGTGCAATAGTCATTCTGCCATGTTTTGGGTGCGATTTCGCTCCAATACTGAGTATAGTAGTAGAAATTAGGAAGCAATACAGTCACATCCCAGCGAGATTGCGATTGCATTTCCTAGTGGAAAAGAGCCCTAAATTACTATGTAGAACAAGTATTGCGATTCTCCAATATATACTCATAGTTGGTATGCAAACTGTCTTTATTTATAAATAAAACACAGATATTAGTTACGCTTATCTACATGATAAACTGTGGGGACATTTTTATGTTATAGAACCTTTTGTAGCATACAGAGAAGGATGTACAGTATACTGCAATAGCTAACCACCATCTGACACCGGGAATAGATGGACACTGTCATGCTCTGCTTCTGCTGGTGACATCCTTGTGTTTATGGTGCATGAACTTCCTCTCTTCATCAGCAGATGTCCGCATAAACTTTGCTTTGCATCCTGTTGTTTCTCTGCCTGCCAGCAGAGGGCTCACTCCTCCAAAACTTGTACTCCTCTACAGACTGTTGTTGGGAGGAGATTTAGATGGTCACCTGATATCTCAGCACAAGGATTTAAACAAAGCCTAAACACTAATCCAGGGCTAGCTCATTGTATTTGTGTCCTGGCCCTCCTAGCCCGAGTTACCGGCCCTTGTATGTTCTGTTTATCCTGTGTTCTTGCTATCCTGTGTATGACCTCTAGCCTTGCTCTTGACGATTCTTTGCCTAAGTGACTACATTGTATGGTTTGATATCTTGGTTCATGTCTTGCCTGTTTGACTGCCTGTTAGCTTGCTCCTTGTGTAATTATCCCCTATATATATTTGTAAATATCGATATTTAACCAGGTTCCGGGGTCTTTGCGCACACAATAGTATATATACATTGGGTTGCTTTGCATTACTCCTTATGCAAGGAGATCTATTTGTATATATTCCGGATGGCATCTGTATGTCAATCTGAATACATTTGCCTGCAGAGTTATTATCTTGTGTATATGTCTGAATATCTTTGCATTTATTGCCATTGCTGTACATGCGGTTATCATTGCATTCATTGCCATTGCTGTGCGTGAGATTAATGTACATTGCTGTTCATGTTCCTTTATGTCCTTGGTTAATAAACTCTCATTATTCATTTACTCCTTGTCTCAGTATTCCGGTTTATTTCCTGAATAGTGACATTTCCATTTGGTTGCAGCATTCATGCATTGCTCATGAAGTGTTTTTATGCTGGATGTGCAATGCATGATTTGTATGCAACCCTTACAGACACCAGGCCTTTCAAAACTGGCCAGCTGATGATGATTCACAGCTGTCTCCCACAGACAAAGGTCCCCTTTATGGCCTGTACTCACGGGCTGCAGAAGTGGCCTGTCGCCAGCACACGTGAGCGTGCTAGCGACAGGCCGGCGACAGCTTCTCTCCAGGTCCCTCCGCGTACACACGCGGAAGAGGGACCAGCGGCGAGACGGAAGCTGTCGCCGACGTTCCTCCTCCCCCCGCCGGAAGCTCCATTTACCTCTATGGAGGTTGCTGTCGCTAGTCCGCGTACTCACGCGGACCAGCGACAGTTGCGGCGGAGGTGCGGCGGCGACTGTTGCCATGCGATTGAAACTTTCAATCGCATGGCGACAAGAGCGACGGGCGACAGTTCGGGGTGCGCGCGCGTGCAACGGCCCATACTCACGGGCGACCTGTCGCCGCAACACGCGCGCGCCGCGTGTTGAGGCGACAAAAGTCCCTCGTGAGTATGGGCCATTAGTTTGCTAAGAAATCTACTTCTTATTTGTAAAGATGACCCGAACTTGTTCTATCGCGAATAGCTATGGGGAATGACCTCGGGGTAATTTCCGCGTACATCATTTTCCGTATTAGAGCGCAGACGCTTTCCCAGCTGCTGCACATACTTGATCGCACGCCCACAGCCAGGAGCACTCTGCGCATGCCCATGACTTCACCGGCTGCAGGCGCGTGACCAAGGATGCGCGAGGTGCTGGGAAAGCGCCTGCACAGTAATGCGTAAAATGACATATGCAGAAATTACCCCGAGGTCATTCCCCATAGCTGTTTGCTATAGTACAAGTTCGGGCCATCTCTACTTATTTGTATGTGCTTACATTAAATTAACATTTTTTTTTGTGATAGTGGCAATGTTTAGGCAGACACAATTTAGGTGAGCAAGTGTTGATGCAGCAGAAATGCAGTAGTGTATGATTAAACTCCACTTTGAGACAACATTTCGTAGGCAAATAACATTGATGCCATTGTGCAAAAATGGTCCACCCTGAACAATCAAGGTTTAGTCGGACATCTTTTGTTTATTGGCAACAGCAATTCGTGTTTTAGGTGCAAATGGTCCATATCAACCATATTGGATATTATTATTATTATATTTATAAAGCGACATTTATAAAGCAACAAGATATTATGTTCCATGGCTCTGTGCAAAGTAAGAAACAAACATGGGGTACAAAACAATACAGACACTAGAATACACCAATATACAAAATTACTACAAAATATAAAATTGGTAATTACAGTGACAAAAGTAACATGATTTAAGGCCCATACACACGTCGGATTTCCGCGAACGACGGGTCGTTTGAACGTCCCGTCGTTCCGTCGTTCGCCTGCTAAATCTGGCGTGT
This sequence comes from Hyperolius riggenbachi, assembly GCF_040937935.1. Taxonomy (NCBI): domain Eukaryota; kingdom Metazoa; phylum Chordata; class Amphibia; order Anura; family Hyperoliidae; genus Hyperolius; species Hyperolius riggenbachi. The sequence continues at coordinate 560,076,459 of NC_090646.1, forward strand.
GTACAGACTATCGTTCGTTTGATAAGAGTGAGTTTGAGCGATCTGCCCGGCGGATCAAACGACCCGTCGTTCGCGGAAATCCGACGTGTGTATGGGCCTTAATACAATGTATGACTGTCAGGATCTGTGCATTTGTGATCCTGCTGGTGGCAGCACTGGTGAACTTTGGTGTGGACAGCCACTATCCACCAGCAGATGGATCTCCTCTTGCTGGGAGCTGTGCAGTTCCCTGGCTCGCCAGCACACGGAAGTGTGAGGCATTCTGGACAGTCACCTGAGCAATGTGCTGCATATTTAAAGCTGGGTACACACGGTGCGTTTTTCAGCCGATTTTTCCGTCCAATCGAATTTTGATTTGTTTTTCCGCTCGATTCTCTTATCTCTTCTTATCTATTTCCATTCACTTCTATGAGAAATTTAGTGGTAAAACGATCGAAAGTAAGATTGGACATGTCGGAAATGATCTATCGAATCATCTATCTGCATGGTGTATTCCCAGAATTAGAGTGGACTTGCTAGCAGCACATTGCTAGATCATTCTGTTACTCTTGCAGTGTTGTGACTCTGGCCATTTTCCTGTGCTCCCTGATCCTTGTTCCTGTACTCTGAACTCCCGGTATTGACCCTTGCTAGTCTAACTATCCTTGCCTACTGATATATTCTGATTGCCTGGTTTGAGTATTGCCTGTCTGACTTGTCTCTTGTATGCCGATTAGGTTTATCCACTTCTGTATGTATTGTGTGATCCGTGTTCCTGCATGTGACAATTGTATATGGTACGGCCAGAAACCGAAGTCTGGCCACTTCGGGATCTGGCCGGCCAAAACGCGATGTGGCCGGCTGCTGCGGCCAATGTTAGAAATGAAATGATTCCTGTAACATTCATGTATTTTCTGGCCATCTCGCTGCGGCCAAATTTATAAAAGTGAGTTAATTTAATTAAATTAAGCCAACCGCAATGTAACAGAATACGCTGCCGGCTTCGGCTCTGCCTCGTCTCCCTGCCTCTCTCCTATACAATACTGGCAGCCGAGGACACGCGTGTCCCCCCAGAGTTCTGGTATATGTGGTTCATCGTGTTTGTCACTGATTGTATGATTGTATGTGTATTGTGGTTGTATATTTGAATTGCTACACCCATGTAAATAAACACGTTTTCCCCTTCAAATCAAGTCATGTGATTTCTTGCTCCTGCCTTGTCTTGATAAGAATCTGCATGTTAAGCTCCTTACAATAACAAACTCCAAGACACAAAAGGGTGAGAGAGCCCTGCCCTTGCAAGCTTACAATTTAAAACATCATAGACCATATCCTATTCCAGGTGATAAGCTGCTTGCAGCGTTCGCACTAATAAACATCTGACATCGGACGAGGATTACCGTCAAATCCAATTTCTGTCTTCACTCGTGCAATGGGCAAGCGTTAAGAGTATTACTCAGGCGAATATTAGCTATTTACCTGAGTGTTGCGCCTGTGTTGGGCAATGGGGAGCAAGGCATTGTGTTGTGGAGCTGTCCTTCAGAACCATGGCACTACTGCTTTACTCCAATGGGACATAGGTTGCTGCCCCTAAAGTCACTAAGGTCAAAGACACTTACCCACCTACTACATGCCACGCCCTCCTGGTACCATTGCTTCTCATCGCTTAGCGCTGACCCGCTGGACCAACACCGCTCTCCTCTGAAGTTTCCTCTTATACAGAAAATTGGAGCATTGGCAAAAGCATCTGAATAGGAGGAGGTGAGGATGGATAGGTCCTAGGAGGCATATATTGGGATCTGAGGGCTCCCTTTAATTTAACGTAAATTGGTATGTCACTTTTTACCTTATAACTATTTTGAGTAAAAGGAAACGTCTTTATTTTTCTGTTTTTCATGTTACTTCTTTCTTTTTCTTTCTTTCTCTTGTTTGGAGCATTGTTTACTGGCTGATGCTGCCTGCCAGACTACCACTGCTGAGGTGGATTTTTACTGATCAGTTTATTAGACCAATTTGAGACAGCCGGACTGGGAGGCAGGAAGTAACAGGACCAGGGGGGGGGGAGCAGAGGTGGGGACCAACAGATCCGGTGGTATCGCCAAGGAGCAGTGTGTAGTGAAGTGCAGCAGCAGTAGTCTTGCCGGGAGTCTCCTCAGTAAAATCCAATCTGTAATTGCAGAGGTGCCCACACTCTTTCGGCTTGTGAGCTACTTATAAATTAGCAAGTCAAAATGATCTACATTTCTACAATTTTAGGAGCACAATTGTATATACATAATGGAAAATGTAGTGGGGTCGGGATCTACCATGAAGTCTTTCTCGACCTACCGGTAGATCGCAAGCTACCTAATGGGCACCCCTGTGTAATTGGATCAGGTTATCGGCGCCTGTTTTATGGACTTTCCAGCAAGGATAGGGTGCCACGTTTATTGTCTCCTGGATTCGTTCTGGAACATTCCAACATAAGAAAATTGTCAGGGGAATACATATTTCAGTGCTCAGCATTACTGCACTTACCGATTTTTCAAAAGAAAGAAGAAATTGTGAATGTTTTTCATTTCAGGCATACAGTGAGTCAGAATGCCTGTGTGAATGAGTATAATTAGCCTAAGCATTAGATGTTGTGTGTCACAGTGCTAATTATACAATTAAAGATAATTTATTAGGTAAGTGATTTTGTGCCATTAAAATTATACGAACCAATTTGAGCTCTCGGGGAGTTTATTAAAGCAAATCAAAATATATGATTTGGCTCCTCTCGTCAGACAATAATTAACATCTCACAGTAGTAAAACATAAATGCTGATCGTATATCTCATGTAGCATTGTAGAAGGGGGAGCACAAAGAGTGACTGGCTTGTGCAAGTATCACTGTGTCTTCTTTATTACCTTTATCATGAATATGCAAAGTCAAAGTCTTTATACAGTATATTACAATCTTGGTTCAGCCTTCCTATCTATTAATGCATATGATAAAAAAATTGCATTAATTAGCAATTAGCAAGATTTATGCATTGAACATACTCTTTGAAATAAATATATTGAAAGTACCTGTCTGGCTTCTGGCAGGCTGCAATGCAACAACTCCTTAAAGAGAATCTGTATTGTTAAAATCGCACAAAAGTAAACATACCAGTGCGTTAGGGGACATCTCCTATTACCCTCTGTCACAATTTCGCCGCTCCCCGCCACATTAAAAGTGGTTAAAAACAGTTTTAAAAAGTTTGTTTATAAACAAACAAAATGGCCACCAAAACAGGAAGTAGGTTGATGTACAGTATGTCCACACATAGAAAATACATCCATACACAAGCAGGCTGTATACAGCATTCCTTTTGAATCTCAAGAGATCACTTGTGTGTTTCTTTCCCCCTGCAGCTATCTTCCACTGAAGTGTCAGGCTGTTTCTTCCTGCAGAGTGCAGACAGCTCTGCCTGTATGTAATTCTTCAGTATGTGAAAGCCCAGCCAGCTCAGAGGACGATTTATCCAGCTTGTAAAAGATAAGAGAGAAGAGAGAAGCAGCTCTAATCCTAAATAACACACAGGCAGTGTGCATAGAGGGGCCTGGAGGGGGGAGTGCATAGCAGAACCACAACACTGAAGAACTTGGCAGCCTTCCAGACACAGGCCGACAAGTCTGACAGGGGAAAGATACATTGATTTATTACAGAGACTGTGATAGTACAAAGTGCTGCAGTAAGCCAGAACACATTAGAATAGCTTTTGGAACTTGTAGGATGATAAAAAACAGGATGCAATTTTTGTTACGGAGTCTCTTTAAGCAGAAATTCAAGCCGGCACCACCATAGTATTATGCTTTTTTAGTTTATTAAAAGAAAAACAGACATAATGTACACATTTTGTACCTTATGTCTGTTTGTCTTTTAATAAACTAAAAGAGCATAATACTATGGTGGTGCCGGCTTGAATTTCTGCTTTAGGACGTGATTGGGACCTGAGTGCTGTGAGCCCCATTAGCCTGGCACACCACAACTTTAAACCCACAGGAGTGGGTTACTTTCTATATACATGCAACAACTCCTTAAAGTGACCCATAGATGAAGAAAACTGCCGTTTTTACTTATCCAGGGCTTCCTCCAGCCCCACAAGTATGGATGCGTCTTTGGCTGTCCTCCCGCGGTCCTTCCGCAGTCCTCCCGAAATCCTCCATTCAGCCATCTCAAACCCTAGTAAATGACGTCAGCTGGGGCCTTCTGCTGTGCGCAGGTCCGTGCATGCATAAAAGGTCCGCCGCTGACGTCACTGAGCTGCTTACCGGGGCTCGTAGGAGGACGGCGAGGGACACAGCCATGCTTATGGGGCTGGGGGAATCCCCGGGTAAATAAAAAACAGCAGCTTCCTTCATGTCTGGGTCACTTTAAGCAAGAAAAGTGAGAGTGTAGCACAAAGCAGATCAGCTGACCCAACCCACTGCTAAGACAGAGTAACAGCGTGTGCTCCAACTTTATATTGCCCATTTACTTACCCGGGGCTTCTTCCAGTGCTGGCACAGTAAGAAAAGATTGCTACACCCCCCCCCCCCCCCCCCCGCATGTTCAGAGAGCTTCCGGCCATGGGAGCACGATAGAAGACACTAGTGTTGTCCGGATCATGAACGATTCGAATCTTTGATCCGAATCTCTTTTGTGAGTCGAATCATCCAAATCATCAAAATGAACGATTCGGTTCACAAAGGGGGTGGAGCCAGGAGCGGCACACCCCCCCTCTCAGCGGGCAGGGGGCTCCTGGAAGCAGAGAATAGATGGATCGCTCAGTTGGAGGGGAGCCAGCCTTGCAGGGACAGGTAGATGAGAGAGGGGACATGGGTGCCACTGCCAGATATGTGTAGAGCACACATACTGGCTATAATGTGCTACTCATTATAGGCTGTCTGTTCCATAGTTGTGCACAGTGATCACATTGGAAACTTTTGGCTCAGAAGCACAGCTCAGTAACTTTGGAGACAGTGTGCTGGGCTAGAATGACAGGGCAGGCACTGTGATTGCAGTGCAATATGATCCTTATGATGAGTGTTGGAGGTGAGAAAAGGACACATTGGGATGGGGAATGCTTTCTTTCACTGTGAGACGTTTGCATTCAAAGTATACAGATGAACATATAGGTGAAATATATTTAAAGCGTATGATTGCAACATGTGGGTAATGTGTGCAAAAAAATTTCTGCTCTCTGCTCTCCCCTCTTCGTCCACCTCCTCCCTTCTCTGTCTACTCCCTGCCCTTCTCTGTCCACCATCCCCCCTTCTCTGTCTGTCCACCCCCTCCCCTTCTCTGTCCACTGCAGGGAAAGTCCTGTCCTGCTAGCCATTTCACCCCAGAATGCTTCCCTAGTAAAATGATTCGAGATTCGGATCAAAGATCCGGATCTTTTCAATGATCCGATTCGAATCATCCGAATCTTTGAAAAGATCCGGACTTCCCATCCCTAGAAGACACACGTGGTCAGAGCCACACGTGCAGTGGATGGGCAACACTTGAGTTGGCCGGATTATGGAGGGGGATAGCAGAGGATTGCCTGATCAAGGAATCATGCCGAGGGAGCACAGGAGGACTTCAGGGAGGTGGAACAAGCCCCAGGTAAGTAAATGGGCACACACAAAAAAATAATAATTTTAGTTTCACTTTAACTTGGGTGTGGTTTATGCCTGATAATCTGGGTGCGGCCACAGGCCACTGTACAAATTGCAGTTCCGGACACTCATTTGGGTAGTGTTAGGCATAGGTAGGGGAGGACTCATGTGAGGATTAGGCAGCGATGTCATAGCAGAATATCACTAAATTTATCAATACTCTACTAATGGTAAAAGTACATAGTAGGTGTACTTTAGTCTGAATGCTACATATTTTTACTGGCCCACTGTCTCTCTTGCACCGCCCAGTAATCCCTGCAGAAACTTTAGAGCCTACGGAGGAGATTGAGCATAGCAATGAGGCCATGACCCAGGGGCGCCCTTGGGCACAGGCACTACAGCAATTGGCCTACAGCGCCATCCAGTTCAAAGGCACAATTGTTTGCCTTTTATGCTCCCTCGGCATGGCCCCTTTAAGCCGCGGGAGCTCAGCGGTATTATCTGCCGGGCCGGCTGCTCAGAAGGCAAGCGGCAATGGAGGGAGAAGGAGATGGCCAGCATGGAGAAGTCCGCCCACCCCCTTCGCATCATAGGAGGACGGCCAGGAACGAGGGAGTGCCGTTGCTCCGCCCAGGGGGAAGGATGTGGCACACAGAGCACCAGAGAGCTGCCTGCTCTATGTCTGATTGTGTGTCCGCCCCCTCTCATTCCCCAGGAATTTGAAAGTTCCAGGCATCAGTGACGACTTGCACAGATGCCATCACAGGGCTGCCTGAAGGAAAGAGCTGCACGGGGAGCATGTCAGGAGGTGGTGGAGAGATCAGCCATGCACAGATGCCATCACAGGGCTGCCTGAGGGACAGAGCTGCACGGGGAGCATGTCAGGAGGTGGTGGAGAGATCAGCCATGCACAGATGCCATCACAGGGCTGCCTGAGGGACAGAGCTGCATGGGGAGCATGTCAGGAGGTGGTGGAGAGATCAGCCATGCACAGATGCCATCACAGGGCTGCCTGAGGGACAGAGCTGCACGGGGAGCATGTCAGGAGGTGGGGAGAGATCAGCTGTGTGTGTCCTGCATCTGGTCAGCTATTCTCTGCATGCATCCTGGTGACAATGATGGCAGCCATAGTGTCAGGAGCAGGGAAGCACCATATAAGGTACATTCACTGTTTACATGCACTGTAGTGATAGCTGGCTGAAACGATGCTGTGCCTGAACTCCCTGTGACTGTCCTGCTAGTCTCTGGCTCCATATGTTCCACCCCTCCTCCCTCCCTATGTAACCCCCTCCCACCCTCCTTATGTACCCCCCTCCCAATGCTTCAATCTGACCCTGTCAAACAGGACCACCTGTGGTGAGAGACAGCTTTCTCTCCCACATTCACTCTGACTCTCCATTTTCTGCCATCTCTCCCTCCTATTTTTTCCCCCAATCTTTTTCCTCTACCTCACCACTCTTAGGACACTCTCCTACTTTCCTGCATCTTTCTCTGCCATCTCCTACTGCCCTCTGTCTACCTGCCTTCTCTCCCAGTCTGCTGTGTCTTTCACTTTTTCTCACTTTCCTTTATCTCATGATATAACTTATTTAAGGCACATACACACGTCTGATTTTCGCAAACGACCTGTCGTTTGGACGTCTAAACGATCGGTCGTTCGGACGTCAAATCAAGCGTATGTACAGTCTGTCGTTCAGCTGATAAGACTGGACCTGAGCGATCCACCAAGCGGATCGCTCAAGTCCAGTCTTATCAGCTGAACGACAGACTGTACACACACCCAATTTGACGTCCAAACGACAGGTCGTTTGCGAAAATCAGACGTGTGTATTGGCCTTTATTGTCCTGTATTAGTGTACCTGAGCTGAAGCCCGAGTTAAGAAAGATACTTAGCTAAAGAGAGGCAAGCCTCAGGATTCTATTGAGGCTTCCCTCTGCGTTCTGTGGTCCCCCCCCCCCCCTTTGCCATGCGCAGCTGCTCTCCTCTTCTGGCATCAGCGCAGCCGTCACGCATGTGCAGTAAGGTGGAGCTGCACACGCATAGCCGTGCTCGTCACAGAAGAATAGTGCAGCCCCGATGTGGAGGGAGTCTGCACTGGGTAGTGGGAGAGCAGACGACGCTGAGGGAAGCCTCAAAACCTCAATACGATCCTGAGGCTTTCCTCTCTTTGGCTAAGTATCTCTTTCTGAGCTTCAGCTCAGGTTCTTGAACATTATAGTGCATTAATTTCATAGTGCTGTTATCATGTCTCTGTCTTCACATAGTTATGTCACTGACTGTCCTCAGAGGCGCTCACAATCTAATCCCTACCATAGTCTAGTGGCCTACCATATTATTATGTATTTCTATAGCACTGACTACTGTATTCTGCAGCACTTTACAGAGTACATAGTCATGTCACTGACTGTGGTGAAACGGTGACGCATTACGATTATTTTCTGGTGAAACGCTGACGCATTGGGGGAGCGGGAGCCACAGGTTTTCTCGCCTGGAGTGACAAAATGGCAGGAGGCGCCCCTGCTATGACCTTTTAGGTTTTAATTGCCTGTCCCCTGCATATCTACTTTTGAAATGCCGGGTGAAGGGACAGAGGGAGCTGGGAGGCTAACGTAGCAGAGTACCTGCACCTGTGCATAGCGGAGCGGCTGTGAGCTCCGTCTGTGGCAAGAAGATCTGTAGCAGGTTTTAATTGCCTGCCAGCTGCCTATCTATTGCTGAAATGCCAGGTGAATGGAGAGAGTGAGCTTTAAAGGACATTATATCCGCACTTTGATTGGCCCAATAGGCCGAAAACTTTAATTCTAGCGGAGGAGATTTGGGTGCAACCGGCACCACCATAGGCCGTAATAGGAATTACGGCTATAGCGGCCCACAGTAAAGTTACTTATTATTATTATTTATTGTATTTATAAAGCACCAACATATTACGCAGCGCTGGACAATAAATAGGGATACATACATTGCAACAAGGGGTGACAGACAAAGAAGTAGCAAACGGTTATACAACATAGCACAAGGTTATACATGCAATCAGGGTATAAAATGTGTTTTACAGAGCAAAACAAGTCTGAGTTAGTCCATGAGAAGGGTGTCATTGCTGGGGTTGCAAGATTAAGAAGGATACACTAAGGGAGGAGAGAGGCCCTGCCAAAGGCTTACAATCTAAAGGGTGGGGGAGGGACACATAAGGTAGGACTGTGGAAAAGGTGGTTGACTGAGAGAGTTAGAGTGTGGTAGATGTGAGGTAGGCCATTTTAAAGAAATGTGTTTTGAGGTCTTGCTTGAAGGTGTTGAAGGAAGGAGCGAGTCTGAGGGGGAGTGGAAGGGAGTTCCATATGGTGGGGGCAGCTCTTGAGAAGTCGTGTAAGTGTGCATTGGAATGAGAAATGCTCGGGGAGGTCAGGCGGAGATCATTGGAGGACCGGAGGGGGTGGGCAGGTATATACAGTATCTGTTGATGATCTCACAAATGTAGGTTGGGCAGGTCTTGTACACAGATTTGTAGGTAAGGCACAAAACCTTAAAACTGAGCCTGAAGCTGATAGGGAGCCAGTGTAGGGCTTCACAGAGGGGAGAAATGGAAGCAGAGCGGTGGGAAAGATGGATGAGTCTAGCTACTGCATTCATGACTGATTGAAAGTGTGCAATGCATTTTAAGGGGCGGCCAGATAGTACGGCATTGCAGTAGTCAAGGCAGGAGATGGTGTACCTGTATAATTCGGACTCCAGCAATTGCTGGAAGCCGAATTATTTCATTCCTCACCATCCATGGTGGCCTGGAGGGGGAATAGTATTTAACGTCACCAGGAACTTGCGCAGGAGCAGGATAAGCCATACCAGCTGTATCCTGTGCCCAAGTCTCCCGGTGTCGATTCCTCTTGTAATAGGCTGCCTGTCACTTGACAGGAAACTTGACAGGCAGCCTATTGGGCCAATCAAAGCAGGGCTGTGGAGTCGGTACAAAAATCATCAGACTCCAACTCTGACTCCTCAGTTTATGAAACCTCCGACTCCAGGTACCCAAAATGGCTTAGACTCCGACTCCTTGACTTCGACTTTTTAGTCTAATACTTATCAGGGCTATGGATTTGGTACAAAAATCATCCGACTCCGTCTTCTTACTCCTCAGTTTATGAAACCACTGACTCCGACTATAACTCCGACTCCAGGTACTCACAATTGCTCCAACTTTGACTCCTGGACTCCAACTCCGACTCCACAGCCCTGAATCAAAGTGCGGGGATAATGTCCTTTAAAGTGATTGGACCCACAGGGGCCCATGGCAGGACCAGTGGAGCTCTCGTCATTTTCAGTTAGCAGGCATAATGCTACTCTGATAAGGCACACTAACTCTAATAAGGCATGTTAACTCTGACAAGGCATGCTAACTCCGATAAGGCATGTTGACTCTGATAAGGCATGCTAAGAGTGCAGTAAAGGGAGCTATAGTGATAGTGAATCCCCTTAGTCCTCTGACTGTGGTTTCTAATTGAACAACTCAGTCACATTGAGCACAACAGTACCCACCCTGGAACATTTGCTCCAGGTATCTGTACAATGGGTTTTAACCCTGCAAACTTTGGCAAGCGAAAGCAAATGCATATTTGCATGAGCTATGTATCGTGAATAGCCAATTACGCCAAATTTGCAAAGCCAGATTTGTCAGGTGTTACTTGGTTTGATGCACACATCAATTCTCTATAAAGTGTAGTGTTTCATTTCTATCCCCCTTTGGAGGCAGGTGGTGGTTGGCTTGTTCTAGGAGGTGAGAGCCCTGGAGCAAGCTGTCTGCGCCTGCCTCCCCCCCCCCCCCCTTGGAGTGTTGTGTGAAAGCCAGCTCTGAGCTCCAAAGCTTGGAGTGGCCCATGCTACACTCCTTTCTCATGTGTTCGCTCCCAAGTCGTGCTCATGTAGCAGAACGCAATAGACGTTAAGGTAAGTGCCTGTTTTTAAATTTTGGGAGGCAGGTGCTCTTCCCGGCGCTGCCACACTTGGGGGGGGTCGCCTGCACCTCCCAGCCTCCCCCTCGGGGATGCCGCTGTGGTTTCCAGGCAGTGAGAGCGCTTGGGGCCCCGCGGCACCCCGGTTGTATGGGGGCATTGGGAAGCCTCCCCGTGGCACTCCTGGATAGTGCTAATGTAGCATGAACTAATTCTCCCAGGGCAACTGCTTTGCGGTATTGGTTTTAACCCTGCAAACTTTGGCAAGCGAAAGCAAATGCATATTTGCATAAGCTATGTCTCGTGAATAGCTTATTAGGCCAAATTTGCAAAGTCAGATTTGTCAGGTGTTACTTGGTTTGATTCACGGTGTAAGTTAGCTCTATTTCACACTATTGACATGATTGTTTACAATAATTGTAGCCCCCAAAGAAAATGCCAGAGAGACCACTAACTAAAAAGTCCCTTAGAATGTCCACAGGGTAAACTTCAGCATTCCTTCATCACATATGAATAAATTAATAGAGCTTCAGCAGACGAACTGCTCCAAAAGATAGAGATGGCCACCACCAGCACCCTTTGTGTGCCACTCACCGCATCCACTGACCAATATGGCCAGTATGTTCTCGGGTCGCCCCCCACCTCTCAGACTAACACAGCAGTACCTCCTCACAGGGATAATCTTCAGTATTAAGTCACCTTAAAGGAAAACTCCACATAGTATAATACCGTTTAAAATTATTTATTAAAACAACCGATTACACTCACATGGTCCAACAGGGTAAAAATGGCTCAGAGTTTTACAACGGGCTCTCCCCCGTATAGGTGGCCTAGGCTGGCAGGCTTCCGTCCCGTCGGGCTCACTCCTAACACCGCCTCGCGCTCGGTGCACTGAGGATTCCCTTGCTGGGTTCGTCTCGCCGCCTCCACGCCACTCCGTAGTGTGCTAATCCCGCTTCCGCATCAGGCTCCGCCCTATCGATTTCGTCACACCGTGACTCATCAGGGGCATGGAGCCTGATGCATACTGCGGAAATTTTTATGGGACTGTCGCGCCATTACGCATGCGCCCTATGCCTCCTCTAAAGTCTGAAGGGCTGCCATCTTGTGTCTTAATAAAATATTGCGCCCTATACTCTAGTATTACAGGCAATTATAGACCTTCACTTTCCCTAACAGCCTGCAAACCTGTCCTGGACAAACGGAGGTGGGAAGTAGAAATAAGGGGTAGTTATACATTTTTATTTTTATTTGTGTTAATTTAAAAAAAAAAAATTCCCACACTCTAAACATAAAAAAAAAATTGGGAAAATAGGAAAAAAAATGCCACAGATCTTCATACAGCCATATTGCGGCTGTATAGCGATCCCTGGCCAAAACGCTGTGGCTGCATATGGACCCCCTGGAAACCCCGTCAGGAAATGTATTGCTCTTTCTTTTGACACATGTAAAATTACACTACCGTTAGGTACTAAAAGTGACATTTACCGCATTTAAAAGTATACTTTGTTCCTTCGAAACTTTAAAATCGATTTTCTCAAAAACTATAAGGTCTTTTTGAAAAATAGTTTTTTCCTCTTATTCCTAATGATCTCCTTAACATACCCTGCAAATTTAGGGTTTCTAGAATTTAAGGTGGATTTGCTATTAACCATTAAAGTCGGCGAGTTTTTAAATGTGTATTTTTTTTCCTTTGAAACTTTAACCACTTCCCGACCGCCCACTACACAGGGGCGGCGGGGAAGTGGAGCCCTGCAGGACGGCCTCACCCACAGAGGCGGCGGTCCATTTAAGGGCATGGGCGGAGCGATCGCGTCATCCGTGACGCGATCCTCCGCCGGCGCCTGTCACCGCTCGCTCGCCGCAACATCCCGCCGGCTATACGGAAGCGCCGGCGGGATGTTAACCCCGCGATCGCCGCATACAAAGTGTATAATACACTTTGTAATGTTTACAAAGTGTATTATACAGGCTGCCTCCTGCCCTGGTGGTCCCAGTGTCCGAGGGACCACCAGGGCAGGCTGCAGCCACCCTAGTCTGCACCCAAGCACACTGATTTCTCCCCCCCCTGCCCCAGATCGCCCACAGCACCCATCAGACCCCCCCCCTGCCCACCCCCCAGACCCCTGTTTGCACCCAATCACCCCCCTAATCACCCATCAATCACTCCCTGTCACTATCTGTCAACGCTATTTTTTTTTATCCCCCCCCCTGCTCCCTGCCCCCTCCTGATCACCCCCCACCCCTCAGATTCTCCCCAGACCCCCCCCCAGACCACCCCCCCCTGTTTACTGTATGCATCTATCCCCCTGATCACCTGTCAATCACCTGTCAATCACCTGTCAATCACCCGTCAATCACCCATCAATCACCCGTCAATCACCCCCTGTCACTGCCACCCATCAATCAGCCCCTAACCTGCCCCTTGCGGGCAATCTGATCACCCCCCCACACCAATAGATCGCCCACAGATCCGACATCAGATCACCTCCCAAATCCATTGTTTACATCTATTCTCTCCTCTAAACACCCACTAATTACCCATCAATCACCCATCAATCACCCCCTATCACCACTTGTCACTTTTACCTATCAGATCCTAATCTGCCCCTTGCGGGCACCCAATCACCCGCCCACACGCTCAGATTGCCCTCTGACCCCCCCTTATCAATTCACCAGTGCATTAATTACATCTGTTCTTCCCTGTAATAACCCACTGATCACCTGTCAATCACCTGCCAATCACCTATCACCCATCAATCACCCCCTGTCACTGCCACCCATCAATCAGCCCCTAACCTGCCCCTTGCGGGCAATCTGATCACCCACCCACACCATTAGATCGCCCGCAAACCCGCCGTCAGATTACCTCCCAAATGTATCGTTTACATCTGTTATCTTCTCTAAACACCCACTAATTACCCATCAATCACCCCCTATCACCACCTGTCACTGTTACCTATCAGATCAGACCCTAATCTGCCCCTTGCGGGCACCCAATCACCCGCCCACGCGCTCAGATTGCCCTCTGACCCCCCCTTATCAATTCACCAGTGCATTAATTACATCTGTTCTTCCCTGTAATAACCCACTGATCACCTGTCAATCACCTGCCAATCACCTATCACCCATCAATCACCCCGTCACCCCCTGTCACTGCCACCCATCAATCAGCCCCTAACCTGCCCCTTGCGGGCAATCTGATCACCCACCCACACCATTAGATCGCCCGCAAACCCGCCGTCAGATTACCTCCCAAATGTATCGTTTACATCTGTTATCTTCTCTAAACACCCACTAATTACCCATCAATCACCCCCTATCACCACCTGTCACTGTTACCTATCAGATCAGACCCTAATCTGCCCCTTGCGGGCACCCAATCACCCGCCCACACGCTCAGATTGCCCTCAGACCCCCCCCCCCCTTATCAATTCGCCAGTGCATTAATTACATCTGTCCTTCCCTGTAATAACCCACTGATCACCTGTCAATCACCTGCCAATCACCTATCACCCATCAATCACCCCCTGTCACTGCCACCCAACAATCAGCCCCTAACCTGCCCCTTGCGGGCAATCTGATCACCCACCCACACCAATAGATCGCCCGCAGATCCGACATCAGATCACCACCCAAGCGCAGTGTTTCCATCTATTCTCTCCTCTAAACACCCACTAATTACCCATCAATCACCCCCTGTCACTGCTACCTATCAGATTAGACCCCTATCTGCCCCTAGGGCACTCAATCACCCGCCCACACCCTCAGAATGCCCTCAGACCCCAGCCCTGATCACCTCGCCAGTGCATTGCTTGCATCCATTCCCCCCTCTAATCACACCTTGAGACACCCATCAATCACCTCCTGTCACCCCCTAGCACACCTACCCATCAGATCAGGCCCCAATTTGCCCCGTGTGGGCTCCTGATCACTCGGCCAAACCCTCAGACCCCCTTCCGATCACCTCCCCAGTGCATGGATTGCATCTATTTTCCCCTCTAACCACCCCCTGAGACACCCATCAATCACCTCCTGTCACCCCCCTAGCACTCCTATCCATCAGATCAGGCCCAATACAACCTGTCATCTAAAAGGCCACCCTGCTTATGACCGGTTCCACAAAATTCGCCCCCTCATAGACCACCTGTCATCAAAATTTGCAGATGCTTATACCCCTGAACAGTCATTTTGAGACATTTGGTTTCCAGACTACTCACGGTTTTGGGCCTGTAAAATGCCAGGGCGGTATAGGAACCCCACAAGTGACCCCATTTTAGAAAAAAAAGACACCCCAAGGTATTATGTTAGGTGTATGACGAGTTCATAGAAGATTTAATTTTTTGTCAAAAGTTAGCGGAAATTAATTTTTATTGTTTTTTTTTCACAAAGTGTCATTTTTCACTAACTTGTGACAAAAAATAAAATCTTCTATGAACTCGCCATACACCTAACGGAATACCTTGGGGTGTCTTCTTTCTAAAATGGGGTCACTTGTGGGGTTCCTATACTGCCCTGGCATTTTAGGGGCCCTAAACCGCGAGGAGTAGTCTAGAAAACAAATGCTTCAAAATGACCTGTGAATAGGACGTTGGGCCCCTTAGCGCACCTAGGCTGCAAAAAAGTGTCACACATGTGGTACCGCCGTACTCAGGAAAAGTAGTATAATGTGTTTTGGGGTGTATTTTTACACATACCCATGCTGGGTGGGAGAAATTTCTATGTAAATGGACAATTGTGTGTAAAAAAATCAAACAATTGTCATTTACAGAGATATTTCTCCCACTTAGCATGGGTATGTGTAAAAATACACCCCAAAACGCATTATACTACTTCTCCTGAGTACAGCGGTACCACATGTGTGGCACTTTTTTACACCCTAAGTACGCTAAGGGGCCCAAAGTCCAATGAGTACCTTTAGGATTTCACAGGTCATTTTGCGACATTTGGTTTCAAGACTACTCCTCACGGTTTAGGGCCCCTAAAATGCCAGGGCAGTATAGGAACCCCACAAATGACCCCATTCTAGAAAGAAGACACCCAAAGGTATTCCGTACGGAGTATGGTGAGTTCATAGAAGATTTTATTTTTTGTCACAAGTTAGCGGAAAATGACACTTTGCGAAAAAAAACTATTAAAATCAATTTCCGCTAACTTGTGACAAAAAAATAAAAACTTCTATGAACTCACCATACTCCTAACGGAATACCTTGGGGTGTCTTCTTTCTAAAATGGGGTCATTAGTGGGGTTCCTATACTGCCCTGGCATTTTAGGGGCCCTAAACCGTGAGGAGTAGTCTTGAAACAAAAATGACCTGTGAAATCCTAAAGGTACTCATTGGACTTTGGGCCCCTTAGTGCAGTTAGGGTGCAAAAAAGTGCCACACATGTGGTATCGCCGTACTCGGGAGAAGTAGTACAATGTGTTTTGGGGTGTATTTTTACACATACCCATGCTGGGTGGGAGAAATACCTCTGTAAATGACAATCTTTTGATTTTTTTTACACACAATTGTCCATTTACAGAGGTATTTCTCCCACCCAGCATGGGTATGTGTAAAAATACACCCCAAAACACATTGTACTACTTCTCCCGAGTATGGCGATACCACATGTGTGGCACTTTTTTGCACCCTAACTGCGCTAAAGGGCCCAAAGTCCAATGAGTACCTTTAGGATTTCACAGGTCATTTTGAGAAATTTCGTTTCAAGACTACTCCTCACGGTTTAGGGCCCCTAAAATGCCAGGGCAGTATAGGAACCCCACAAATGACCCCATTTTAGAAAGAAGACACCCCAAGGTATTCCGTTAGGAGTATGGTGAGTTCATAGAAGATTTTATTTTTTGTCAAAAGTTAGCGGAAATTGATTTTAATTGTGTTTTTTCACAAAGTGTCATTTTCCGCTAACTTGTGACAAAAAATAAAATCTTCTATGAACTCGCCATACTACTAACGGAATACCTTGGGGTGTCTTCTTTCTAAAATGGGGTCATTTGTGGGGTTCCTATACTGCCCTGGCATTTTAGGGGCCCTAAACCGTGAGGAGTAGTCTTGAAACGAAATTTCTCAAAATGACCTGTGAAATCCTAAAGGTACTCATTGGACTTTGGGCCCTTTAGCGCAGTTAGGGTGCAAAAAAGTGCCACACATGTGGTATCGCCGTACTCAGGAGAAGTAGTATAATGTGTTTTGTGGTGTATTTTTACACATACCCATGCTGAGTGGGAGAAATATCTCTGTAAATGGACAATTGTGTGTAAAAAAAATTAACAAATTGTCATTTACAGAGATATTTCTCCCACCCAGCATGGGTATGTGTAAAAATACACCCCAAAACACATTATACTACTTCTCCTGAGTACGGCAATACCACATGTGTGGCACTTTTTTGCAGCCTAACTGCGCTAAGGGGTCCAAAGTCCAATGAGCACCTCTAGGCTTTACAGGGGTGCTTACAATTTAGCACCCCCCAAAATGTCAGGACAGTAAACACACCCCACAAATGATCCCATTTTGGAAAGTAGACCCTTCAAGGTATTCAGAGAGGGGCATGGTGAGTCCGTGGCAGATTTCATTTTTTTTTTTTCGCAAGTTAGAAGAAATGGAAACTTTTTTTTTTTTTTTTTTCCTCACAAAGTGTCATTTTCCGCTTACTTGTGACAAAAAATAATATCTTCTATGAACTCACTATGCCTCTCAGTGAATACTTTGGGATGTCTTCTTTCCAAAATGGGGTCATTTGGGGGGTATTTATACTATCCTGGAATTCTAGCCCCTCATGAAACATGACAGGGGGTCAGAAAAGTCAGAGATGCTTGAAAATGGGAAAATTCACTTTTGGCACCATAGTTTGTAAACGCTATAACTTTTACCCAAACCAATAAATATACACTGAATGGGTTTTTTTTTATCAAAAACATGTTTGTCCACATTTTTCGCGCTGCATGTATACAGAAATTTTACTTTATTTGAAAAATGTCAGCACAGAAAGTTAAAAAAATCATTTTTTTGCCAAAATTCATGTCTTTTTTGATGAATATAATAAAAAGTAAAAATCGCAGGAGCAATCAAATAGCATCAAAAGAAAGCTTTATTAGTGACAAGAAAAGGAGCCAAAATTCATTTAGGTGGTAGGTTGTATGAGCGAGCAATAAACAGTGAAAGCTGCAGTGGTCTGAATGGAAAAAAAGTGGCCGGTCCTTAAGGGGTAGAAAGCCCTAGGTCCTCAAGTGGTTAAAATTGATTTTCTCAAAAACTATAAGGTCGATTTGAAAAAATGTTTTTTCCTCTTGTAGCCACTGGGGGCCCCTACAAGCTCTGGGGCACTGGGGCAGCTGTCTCCTTTGCCTTCTATGGTAGCGCCGGCCCTGTGTGCACCGTCCCATAGAGATACATTAGCCAAGCGTTTTCACAAGCGGCAGCAGTTTTGAAAACGCTACCAAAAACGCTTTGTGTGCACCAGCCCTATAGGTTTTTTCTTTGTGTGGAGGAGTTTTGACTTGCATTTGTGGATCCAACAACAATCTTTACAGACTGCATATTTCCAAAGTGTTCCTGTGCTCTAGCAGGGTTTTCCATTACAGAAATATGTCTATTGTGAATCTGGGCCACTTGAGGTTCTGATGATCAACACTTATTCATATTGGCTTTTAGCCTTATCCTTTTCATACAGAGATTTCACTGAATTTGCTCAATATTTTAAAGTGGTGTGAAACTCAAAATTGAGTTTATGGTTTAAAACATTAAACACAGCATAAAGCTATTAGAAAACAAAAAAAGACTGGTATTATTTCACTGGCCGACAAATTTCCACTTTGATAACATTGCCTGTTGCAGGAAAAACTATCAGATTGTCTTGTTATTAAATACGTAGTTGCTGAGCAAATGAACACAGAAAGTTCTCTGCCCAATGCTCTGGGAGAAGAATTCTGCATAGCTACACAGCCTAGGCTAAGACATCACTAGGAGGGAAGGGCTACATACTAATATACAGCAATTTATAGATATAGGTGTTTCTGATGCTGAAACCAGTATAATTAAAGTAAAAGTAGATATCCTGATGTAAGATCCATTGGCCGCTCATGGCGGCGAAACGCTGAGACCCACGCTGAGGCACAAGCCTCTGGGTCTCGGGCCTATCTCTGACGTCACTAAAGCGCATGGCCCTCAGTTCCCATTGGATAAGCTGCGGATGCGCTCTCAGCACGCGCTCCACCGCTGTAAACAATGTCCAAGTGCGCGCACAGCATGTCAGCTGATCTGCTGATACGCTCTCTGTGGATTGGTCACTTTGGATTCCTTTAGTTCTGATTGGTTTAGCGCTAGTATAAATGTAAGGTGAGCACCCTCAGTTATCGCCCGTGATAGCCTACGCTGGGCTTGTTGCTGAGATTGCGCTTACACCAAGTGCTTGTCTTGCTGAGGACTTATGCCTGTCTCTTGACTAAGCATCTTCTAGATTGGACACCCGTTACCGACCCGGCTTGTACCTGACCACGATTCTGTATTGGATACCTTGTTACCGACCTGGCTTGTTGAAAGGATTCGCATGAACGCTGCCTGCATTGACCCTGGCCTTATTGACCTTGCATCTGTCTAGTGATTATTTCAGCCATTCCCTGTTACTTTGTCTTCATCTGGATTGTCTCAGCCTACAGGCCTCAGGTGACTATTCAGTATATTGGATTATATTGCATTACTGTGTTTGGTGACTGCTGTCTGCCAGTCTGTATGCTACATCTGCCTGCAGGGTATTGTAGTTTGTATTAGGCAGGAGCTTTCACAGGTGTTAGGGCTGGGTTATGGGCATACAGACTGACTCATAGCAGGTGACCAGGCAAGCCTGACACCTGAATAATTTACTGCATCCTATTATATGTCACTACAGTGCCTCTTTAAAGCAAACCTGAACTTAATAATAAAAGTCAAAATAAAAATACACATGGTATACTTACCTCCTGCATAGTCTGATCATCAATGTCTTTCTACTCTCCCACGTCGTTTGTCTACTGTGATCGATGGAATTCTCTGTCCTCCATTTTAAAAATAGCTATGAACCCATCACAGCTTCCAGGTCAGCACTCCCTTAGCCAGTAATATCGCTTAAGCCATAGTGAAATATGGACATTACCTTGCACATCAGCTGTCCCTTCAGTTATAACTGACAGCAACTGATATAGT
Source organism: Hyperolius riggenbachi (assembly GCF_040937935.1). Classification (NCBI taxonomy): domain Eukaryota; kingdom Metazoa; phylum Chordata; class Amphibia; order Anura; family Hyperoliidae; genus Hyperolius; species Hyperolius riggenbachi. The sequence goes on from NC_090646.1 coordinate 560,096,150, forward strand.
GAAAAAAGGTCCTAAGGCTTTCAGCTTCTGGAGAGACAAGTCTGACTAGATCTAATCTTTTTTAGCTTTAGTTAAGGCTAGGTCAAGGTTTCACTGTTATCTGTGTCCCCAATGGTGATATTTAGTTTTAGTTTTTGTTACTTTAGGTGAATTCCAAGTTGCTATGGTATTCACTGGACAAGCAGATCAATCTTTTAATGGGCCTTTACTTGGTTTACAACTGTCATATTCCTCTTCTGTTGAAGACATTTCTATGTTATGTTGCTGGAACAGGAAATTAAATAAAATCTCCCCCGGTGTGTGCAAAAGCAGCAATAAAATAGATAGATGTTTCAGCCTCCTATTTCCTCCTCTATGCAAAATGATACAAGATAATTTGCTGACATGAAAGTGGGATTATACTAAAATTTCAGTAACTACCTTTAGTTACATGAAAGAACATTTGAAAGCTTTCCCAGGTATTCCATGTGTGTGAAATCATTTATTTTCACTGCAGAGAGAAGTAAAAAAATGCTTATCTCTGGTCATCGGCAAAGGCAAGAATTTCCCTGTGTCTGTGTTTTCACTTTACCCCCTCCTGTTCTGCTGAAGTGACTCAGTTGTTGCCAGGGTGATGTGTCTATTCAGCAGAGGGAGGGGGCAGAGTGAAGACACATTCAGAGAGCTTCAGCTGGCAATGATCACATTTGCTGATGACCAGAGATAAGCAAGCTTCTCCATCTCTCTGCAGTGAAAAGAAATGATTGTACACACAGAGAATGCTTTCAAATGTTCTTTTATGCAACTAAGAATAGTTACTGAAGCTTTGGTTTTAGGAATATAATCCCACTTTAACAAATCTCATGATACTCTGACCAATTAATGTCTTGCGCTCAGACTGCATCCTACCTGCATACTGAAAAGTGGAAAGTCACAGTTCCATTTCTAATGACATTCTATGCATATAACACAGTGCTGTGCTGTGTGAGCCATCAAATAAGTTGTACTTTGACAATTCAGATTAGTACCAAGCTTGTGGGAGAGATTTGAGACTTTAAAAGTTTACTTTTTCAATTTCTTAAGTTAACAAATAAGTCGTATAATCCTTAAATCTTTCAGATTTTTTATGTGAATAAATAAAGATGTTTCTCCTCTTATATAGAGAACCTCTAATGGTCTCCTGCTATTCCTTTGTCACAAGAAGCATCTCTGATGGAGTGCTTACAGCTGCTGCTGCATCTTCAGTATTACAAAGCTCCAGCTTCAGAAGCTAGCAGAAGGCGAGTGTCTTCCGAGTAAATAACGGAAAATTGTATACTTACCTACCGGTAATTTTCCTTTCCTGATGCATCCATGGCAGCACCTACGGGTAGTTGCTCCGCCCACTAACCGCTATTGGACAGGTAACTAGATAAATTTGCTTCCCACCCCTATACACCTGTCTGGTACTCTTTTGACCTCACCGAGCAAAGGGGTGGGTCTCCCCTGCTGCCATGGATGCATCAGGAAAGGAAAATTACCGGTAGGTAAGTATACAATTTTCCGTTTTCCTTATGCCTCCATGGCAGCACCTATGGGAACTAACTAGAGAAATTAAATTAACACAAGGGAGGGTCACTTCGCAGGTGCAGAAATAATTCAATTTTAATGAGACAAATTAATCTCAACATAAATCAAAAGAAATCAAACAGAATTTACAGATAACACTGATCTGCCAAACTGTATGGTAGAGTTCACAGCTGGGTCTACCTTATAGTGTTGAATAAATGTGTGAATAGTCTGCCAATTGGCTGCCTGGCAGATTTTATCCGCTGAGACCTTGGCATAGGCTGCCCACGAGGCTGCAATAGACCTTGTGGAGTGCGCCCCAATCTGTACTGGTGGCGTCATATTAGCTGCTGTATATGCCGCCTGAATGGACTTAACTATCCAGCTGGCTATGGTTCTGGAGGAAGCTGCCTCTCCCTTCCTATAGCCGGCCGGGATCACAAAGAGTGCATCCGATTTCCTGAAGTCTTGAGTAACTTGGAGGTATTGTTTCAGAGTTCGTCCTACATCCAACTTATGTGGTTCCTCCTCCCCTGTTTCTAGAAATGTGGGTAACGTCCAATCCTGGTTGAAGTGGTATACAGAGGCAACCTTGGGTATAAAATGTAGCATCGGCCTAATCACCACTCTGTCAGGGTTAAAAAGTGAGGAATGGCTCTTTGATCCCTATCGCCTGGAGCTCTGATACACGCCTTGCTGAGGATATTGCCGTGAGGAACACGGTTTTCAAGGTTAGGTTCCACAGTGTGCAAGAGTGCAGTGGTTCAAAGGGAGAACCTGACAGGAAGTCAAGTACCATCGGTAGTTCCCACTTTGGGAAGACGTTTTTCCTGGGGGGTCTCATCTTCATTGCTGCCCTTAAGAATTGTCTGACCAATGGTTCCGTGGCCCATCGGGTTCCAGTTAGTGCAGAAAGGGCTGTCACTTGTACCTTCAGTGTAGCATAGCTAAGTTGTTTGTCAAATCCCGTCTGTAAGAACTCCAGAATTTGGCTTGGTCGGGGCTGATCTGCGTTGAAATTGTTTAGCGCCACAAATTGTAGGAATTTCTGCCATGTTTTATGATAGGTCTTGTTGGTTGTAGGCTTTCTGGCCTTGAGTAATGTTTCTATTACTCTGTCCGAACAACCCGAGCTACTCAACTTCCTCCCCTCAATCGCCAGGCCATCAAATTCAATTTGCGGGGATCGTCCAAGGTGGTTCCAACTTCAGGCTCCAAAGGAGGGAAAACCATGGTCTGTGTGCCCAATAGGGTATTATTGCTATCAGAGTGACGTCCTCCTGCACAAGTCTCCTGAGAGTCCTGCCTATCATTGGGGTGGGGGGAAACACTTACCCCAGTCGAAAATTCCATGCCGTTGTTAGGGCATCTATGGCCTCTGCTCTCGGATCCCACAGACGAGAGAAGAACCTGGCGCACTTCGTATTTCTGTAGGTGGCCATCAGGTCCACTTCCGGAGTGCCCCATCTCTGACAGATCATCTGAAATATTTGATCGTGCAGGGCCCATTCGTTGTTGGACATCTGGCTTCGACTTAAGCAGTCTGCCTTGATATTCTCCACCCTTGGAATATAAACCGCTCTGAGGCTGTGCAAATTGTTCTCCGCCATCAGCATAATCCGTTCTGTCTCCTGCAGAAGTCTCGCACTCCTTGTGCCCCCCTGCTTGTTTACGTAGGCTACGGCCGTCCTGTTGTCCATCTTCAATAGTATTGCCTCGTGTTTTAACATAGGTAGAAAGTGTAGGAGTGCCTGGTATGCTGCCCTCAGTTCCAGTATATTGGCAGGTAGGTATGAGGTCATTTGATTCCAGGTTCCTTGAGCAGAGTGTTGTCGAAAGTGAGCACCCCAGCCCTTGCTGCTGGCATCCGTGGTCACCACCAGTTGAGTTCTCGGCTGTATATCGTGCGGACTGGCTAAGTGGGACATCACCATCCACCACTGTAAGCTGTTCTTCATTTGTGGAGTTATATGAATTGTCTGCCGCATACTGGCTCCATTCCATTTGGATAAAAATCCCCATTGGAACCATCTGGAGTGCCACTGTGCCCAGTGCACCATCGGTATCGTTGAAGTTAGAGTTCCCAATAAACTGAGGCATTGTCTTGCCTGTAGTGTTCTCCACTGGCTGGTCTCTTGGACTCTGTTTAGTATCACCAATTTCTTCTCCTGTGGGAGAGTGACCATATTTTGGGCCGTCATCAGTCTTGCCCATAAGAAGACCATGTCCTGCGTTGGCTGGAGACAGCTCTTCTTCCAACTTATCCGCCAGCCAAACTGCATTAGTGTTGAGAGGAGGAGTTCCCTTTGGGCCAGGATAACCTCCCTGTCCTGGGCTAGGAGAATTATGTCGTCCAGGTAGTGGTGAAGGCGCAATCCCCTGAGACGAAGTAGGGCAATCAGTTGAACTAAGATTTTTGTAAAGGTCCTCGGAGCTGTATTGATCCCGAAAGGGAGGCACGTGAACTGGAGGTGTAATCCTTCTACCGCGAATCTCAGATATTGTTGGCATTTCGGGTGGATTGGTACATGCAGGTATGCGTCCTCGAGGTCTGCCGATAACATCCAGTCCACCTGCCTTGTCGCTAGAAGTATGGACTGTAAGGACTCCATCTTGAAGTGGTGTAGGTTTATATGTTTGTTCAGGGTTCTGAGATCTAAGACCGGCCTGAGTTCTCCTGATTTTTTCGTCACAAAGAAGAGTGGGGAATAGAGTCCTCTGCCCCTCTGTGATTGTGGCTCGATCGTTACTGCTTCTTTTAGTATCAAATCCTGTATATATTGTTGTAGTATCTCTCGTTTCCCCAGTGAATCGGGAACATGCGTAGGGACAAATAAGTCGTGTGGTGGCTGGGTTTTGAAACTCCAACGGTGCCCCTCTGTTGTCGTCTTCACCACCCATGGGTTTCTGATATGTTCCGCCCAAACGGACCCAAATCTTTGAAGTCTGCGACCTACTGGACCCCCCTGGGTGGGCACACCATCAAAAGCCCTTCGCGTGGTTGTCGGGTTAGAAGTGGCCTTCTGTTTATTTAATCTTGACAGGTTCGCTTGTCCTCCTTGCCAATTTCGACGGTAGTCTTTCCCTGGCCTGTAGGCCCTTGAATTGCGTAGTCTAGATTGTTGGGGCCGGCTCTGCTGACTAAAGGTCTTCTTTTGCCTCCTGTCCTGTGGGATTAGCCCAGATTTCCCTTCCGGTTCCGGTTACCCGTGATATGGCCGTTTCCAACTTCTCCCCGAAGAGCTTCTTCCCATCAAAGGGGATCCTACACCAATTCTGCTTTGACGTAGGGTGTGCTGACCAGGATCTAAGCCATAGGGCTCTTCGGGCCGTCACTGAATGTAGAAGAGCTACAGAAGCCTCTCCTATGAAGTCAGAAGTTAATCTAAATTCCTGCAGTGATCTTATCAATGATTCCTTGTCCGCGTCAGAAGATATTGCAGTCTCCAAGTTGTCGGCCCATGACTTGATTGCACGGCTTACAGAGGTTAACGCCACTGCCTCTCATGGCACCTCCCATCACTGCATACACCTCCTTTAAATCTCCATCTATCTTTCTCTCTATCGGTTCCTTAAAAGATATGGCGTCTTCTATAGGTAAAGTGACGTGCTTTGCCAGGCGCATCACGGCTGCGTCAACTGCCGGTACGTTATCGAAACTGCTGCTCTTTTTTTCCGGTAACGGATAAAGTTTAGAAAACTTGTTATTAAAGTTTGCTTTTTTGTCCAGTCTGCTCCACTCCTCCTGGATAATTTCCGCAATTTCGTCCATGAACGGGAATGTAGCTGATGATTTCTTTAAATGTTTAAAGTACGTTATCTTTTGTTTCGTTTCCTTCTGCTGTTCCTCATCCTCATCCTCCCAATCAATGGCCTTTTTGACTGCCGTTATATAGGGGTCTACTAGACTGAAGTCAAAGCATCCGTTTGTTTCCTCCGTCTCTAATGGCTCATCCTGTGACGTGGAGGGCAGCGGATCCATCTGTGCTCCCTGTGGTCTGCTGGCGATGTACTCCGCCATTGAGTCCTGAACTGCTTTCCGTATGAGCTCCGATACTTCCACAGGCTGCTGCTGTTGTTCCATCGACATCTGCGAAAAGCATGATTGGCATACTAACTTATCTTGCATTGGCTTTTTTCCGCATGCCCAACAGCCTTTAGATGAATGCCTGTGGTGGCGATGCTCCCTGTGGTAATCCCTGGGAGATCTACTTCTGTCTCTGTAGTAAGAACTGTAATAATAGTCCCTCCTGGGCGACTGCGGTCTCTCTGAATAATGTCGCTGTAAACGTCTGTAATCTCGGGATTCTTCATAACTCCTGTAGTCCGTTCGGCTCCTTTCCTCATTATAAGCATGGTCCCCATACTGCCCGAGATCTTGATCGTTGGGTCCGGTGGATTCCAGTAGTCTTCCGGGGCTGTCAGGAGACATAGTCATGCCTTTTAGTCTTGTGCGCTCTTTTAACGGAAAATAAATACTCACCTGGTGCAATCGTACCTTAAATCCTGAGGCTGGTCTGTGCTTTGTGCCTCCTGGTCCATGCTTTCCAACGGATAGCCTGACAGCGTCTGGGGAGAGAGATTGTATTACAGACTCTATCTGCTACTGTCCGCGGCCCCCCTCAGCCACAATCCCAACCTACCACGGATAGCCACTGGCTCCTGCACAAGCGCTCGGCGTCCTCCTCACTGTCAGAGGGATGCTACCGCATGGACGCCGAAGCAAATAGCTTGAAGTAGCCGCCTGAGAAGGGGGGCGTGCTGCTGGAGAACGGAACCTCCCATCCTGACAACTTCCGGTTGACGGAGCGCAACCGGAAGTGACGACACGCCTACCCTGGCAAGCGGCCGCATCTCTCCCCGGAAAGCACAATCTGCGCCCGACGCTGCCCCGCTACCCCGCCGGGAGCAGCTGGAGCAACGTCCGCTGTAACCCAGGTATGCCTCCTGAGCCGCATGACACAAGTCAGTTGGACCGACACGTAGGTAGCATTTAGCCACCGTAGACAAATAAGTGGGGTATGCTACATGAGAATATTTAATTCTTAAACCTGACAGCCAAGTAGCGCTCCCAACCCCTCAAGGCCAGCAGAACTGGGGTTACCACTGGACTACATTTAGTAGCCTGCAGGGTCCACATCAGGAGAGGCTGAACCTGATGGAAGTCCACATTAGTGACCGGTAGCTGCACCGCAAGTCTTCCCTGTCCGAGGTGAGGACGAAAAACATAGACAGGTGTATAGGGGTGGGAAGCAAATTTATCTAGTTACCTGTCCAATAGGGGTTAGTGGGTGGAGCAACTACCCGTAGGTGCTGCCATGGAGGCATAAGGAAAGATGGAATAACAACATTGTACTAAGACCAAATTGCACTCCTACTAGGTATCCTAAAACACAAAGCCTCTATATATTTGCTGCATACTACCCCTCCTCCTGTCCCCCCCCCCCCATTCCCTTTAGATTGTAAGCTCGCAAGGGCAGGGCTCTCTCCCCCTTTTGTGTCTTGGTAACCATTATACATTTTATTTATCATGTTAATTTTATCACTGTCATTACCAATTCGATAATTTGTATTTTGTATCATTCTTTGTATTTTGTCACTAATTATGTATTTTGTATATTGGTGTACACCATTGTCTGTATTATTATGTACCCCATGTTTGTTTCTTACTTTGTACAGCGCCACGGAATATGTTGGCGCTTTATAAATCAATAATAATAATAATAACATTCACATGTAAATAAATGATTAGGGAGACTGCATTCTGAAAATCACCAGCAGGTGTAGATGTAACTCTATTCTGAGACTACATAAAAGAGCCTCGTGCACAAAATGACAAAACAAGGGCTTTATGTTAGTTCTTATCTTACATGCAGAAAGATGGGAGTTTTTAATGATTGGAATGTGCTAAGCATTCACTAACTATCTACGTATAAGCCACAATGCTTATTTGTACTTAAAGGGAATCTAAAGTGAAATAAATGTTCGATGTAATGAACTGTATGTGTAGTACCGCTAAAAATTAGAACATTAGTAGCAAAGATATGAGTCTCATATTGTTTCCAGTACAGCAAGAGTTAACCACTTAAAGACCAGGGGATTTTTGTTTGATCTGTACTGCGTGGGCTCTCCAGCCTGCAGCACAGATCGTGATTTAGGCAGGGCGATCAGACTTCACCCCTTTTTTCCCCACTAGGTAGAAGTCCTGCTGGGGGGGTCTGATCGCCGCCGCACTGTGTGGCCGAGCGGGGGGGGGGGCTCCTCAAAGCTCCCCTCCACATCGATTTTCCTCCCTCCCTCCCTACCTCTTGCGCTGACAGTGGGCGGCACAGGACGGAGATCCATCCTGTACAGCCTCTAATAGGCTTTAGCCTATCAGACTGCAGCGATCCCCGGCCAATCAGAGGCTGGGGGTCGCCATTCTCCTTTACGCCGCTGCTGCGCAGCAGCGCCGTATGGATGTAAATACAGGGGATTTCTTCCCCGCGTGTTTTGCGAGCCGCGATCGGAGGCTCGCAGGCTGTTCACGGAGACAGCCTCCGTGAACTGACATGCGAGCGGCCGTTTCCATGGAAACACCACTTCGACCTGCCGACGCGGTCGTTAAGTGGTTAAAGTGACACAAGCGAATTTTAAAATAAAAACAAAAACAGATACTCACCTAAGGAGAGGGAAGGCTCTGGGTCCTATAGAGCCTTTCCAGGGTCACTTCTAGACTTTTTGCTGCCTGAGGCAAACCTGTGAGAATGTGCCTCCTCCTCCCCCGATTTGGAATGATCACACAGCACCGAAAACAGTATAGGTAGGTAGCCAGGTATAGGAGCCCTCTGTATAGGGTAGCCAGGTATAGTTGCCCCCATATATAGGTAGCTAGTTTAGTTGCCCCCAGTATAGGTAGCATAGTTGCCCCAGTATAGGTAATATAGTAGCGGGCACACAGCGGTGGGGAGGGGCGCCAGACCAACCCCACCCCCCTCCCCCCACCTGAGGCTCCCCCTTCAGATATTACAGACAGCGTGAGTGAGGCAGCAGGCAGGGAATGAATAACTCTCCTCATCCTTCCATGTTCCAGACGTGACGTCAGAGCGCTGCGTGCGTGCGTGCCACGTCTCCTCCTTCTTTAATGCCGCCCACTGCTTACAGTACGTAGTAAGCAGTGGGCGGCATTGAAGGAGGAAACCTGTGGCATGCATGCATGCAGTGCTCCGACGTCACACCTGGAACGTGGAAGAGGTGAGTAATTCCACACTTATGCTGCATGTAATATCTGGAGGGGGAGCAGGAAAAGGAGAGTCCCAGGTGAGGAAGGGCAGGGTCTGGCCCCCCCTCCCCTGTGTGCCCACTCCCAGGGGCGTAACTAGACATCACTGGGCCCCCCTGCGAAACTTTGGAAGGGACCCCCCACCCCCCTCGCTTTCTGCACAGGAAAACTGAGAACCAATGTGTTTTCCCCATGCAGAGAAAAACACTTATAGTGGCTATACATGGTACAATAAAAACGTTGATTATCCCGTTTATTCGATCTAAATGATTAAATCAAATGAAAGTTTAAAATTATTTTTTTTCAATCAAGAAATTTGAACGATTATCCCGTTTTTTCAAGAAAAATCAGATCGGACATGCTGGAAAAATCTTTATATTCGATCTAACGGAATAATTGAACTAAATTATCTAATCGAAAAAAAATTAAAAATTGTACCATGTATGGGCCACCTTTAGACTTAAAGGAAATGTCAGGTATTCTATGCTACCCCCAGATCTACTTACCTGGGGCTTCCTCCAGCCCCTTGCAGCTGACAAGGACTTGTTGCAGCTCTGTTCCCAGTACATACATACACACACAGCCGTATTACTTTACTACATGAGAGCACATGCTATATGAAGGAACAACAATGACATACTGAACATAACATATAGTATTCACTGTAACTTTGGCAAAGCATTCAGAATGTCACTGATTGATACTGTTATTACAGGATCTGGGACTCCGTGTGAGACAACAAGCTCTCAATGAGGCAGCCACAGTCAGACATCAATCTTTCCCATTCCACTGTGTCCAGTAATCAGACACCATAAGGTCACGTGTGTGTGTGTGTGTGTGTGTGTGTGTGTGCGTGCGTGCGTGTGTGTGTGTGTGATAAGAATCTAGGAAACTCTTCTGAGGGACAGTCTACAACTTTTTTTTTCCAACTGTGACTCCTCTGTTTGTAATTTTGTACATGAAGTCATCAGAACTGCTGCAATGTGAGACAGATGTTTTTACGAACCCGAGGGAGCAGGGACAGTGTACAAATTCCAAAGTGTGTATGATTCCTTATCTGTGTAGTGGACACATGCAGTCAACACACAGCGGCGGCTCCAGCTTCAGATTTTTTTGGGGGGGCTCAAAAGGGGCACAATTGCTGGCTAGTGGGGCTCAGGGAAGTGGGCTTGGTCATGGTGTCATGTGGGCGGGGCTAACTGTAATGTAGTTGTACCAGCTAATGTAGTTACATTAAAAAAAAATGAAGTAAATGCACGTAATGACAGACAGCCTTTCACCAGTAAATGCATGTAATGAGAGACAGCCTTTCAATAGTAAATGCACGTAATGAGAGACAGCGTTTCACCAGTAAATGCACGTAATGAGAGACAGCGGTTCCCCACTAAATGCACATAAGAGACAGCCTTTCACCAGTAAATGCACATAATGAGAAACTGCCTTTCACCAGTAAATGCATGTAATGAGAGACAGCGTTTCACCAGTAAATGCACATAATGACAGACAGCATTTCCCCAGTAAATGCATGCAATGAGACAGCCTTTCAATAGTAAATGCACGTATTGAGAGACAGCATTTCACCAGTAAATGCACATAATGAGAGACAGGGTTTCCCCACTAAATGCACATTACAGACAGCCTTTCACCAGTAAATTCATGTAATGAGAGACAGTGTTTCACCACTAAATGCATGTAATGAGAGACAGGGTTTCACCAGTTAATACACAGGGTATATTGTTACGCCACTTTTTCCCCCATGGGGCCCCCTGAGGCTTCTGGCCCCCCTGCGGAGGCATCCCTTGCAAGGTATATTGTTACGCCCCTGACCACGGGGGCCCCCCACCACGGCCAGCCTGGCGCTACCCCGAGACTTCCGCCGCCTGAGGAAGACGCCCTACTTGGTGTCATGGTGGGCCGGGTCCTGAGCCTTCCCATTATCCTGCCAGTCTCCGCGTTCCCCCGCATGCTCCTGGACTGCTCTCTTCCGGGTTGGGGAGACATAAGCAGTCTTCGGAAGCACTCAGGCTTCCAAAGACTGTCCCCTCTGTACTACTCTAACACGCGAGCGCCCTCTCTGGCACTCTCGTGCACACGCAGTACAGAGCCGCCGGTCTTCGGGAGTCTGAGTGCTTACAACGATTGCCGAAGTCTCGCGCAGTGGGAGATTCGAACATAGCAGCCTGCAGGGGAGTGAGCAGACCGGTAGGAGAATGGGAAGGCTCTATAGGACCCAGAGCTTTCCCTCTCCTTAGGTGAGTATCTGTTTTTTTATTTTAAAACTCACTTCAGACTCCCTTTCAGAAAATTGTTATCTATGGAAAAGAGCTTCTCTGAGCTCTCCTACCCAACTTGGGTCGGCTACAGTGCTATTTTCTGAAGAACTTATCTCAACCTATCTATCACTGTTTCTTGCTTATTTAAGGCTTTACTGCATGAAAGTTCAAAGGGTCGTTAGCTCTGCTCTGTGTTAATAGTTTAAAATACTGAGGGATTGATTCACTAAACTGCATTAGTGCCTAACTCGTAACTTTTCTGCACGCGTGTAGCGCAACGCAATATGCGTGCAGAAAAGCTATGTCCGTAAAAAAAACGCAATTTAGTGAATCAACCCCGAGAGTGTGATTTGTGAAATGCAAATATTAGAGAATGATGCAATATTATAAAAAAAAGCTATATACTGTAACTGAAAATAAAAATATGAGACTCTGTTCTTTGCTACTAATGTTCTATTAATTATCCGTGCTACACATACAATTCATTATAATCATACCTTTTTTTCGCTTCAGTGTCACTTTAAGAAACAGGGAACATTGGTGAGTAACTGGAAAATGTGCTTGAATAAAATATAAATGCAGGGTAAATGTTAGGTGCTTCACGTTGCAAGGCGGAGGCTATAAAACCACTGTAGCACACTCCATATGAACACTGAGTAAGGGCTGGAACTCACCAGAGTGATTTTTTTTTAGCGTTTAGGGAGCGATTCAAAACGCTAGCGATCTCCCTAAATGCACAGCTAATGTTAATGGATGGGCCAAATTCCACTGGAGTGATTGCAATTAGCAAAATAGCAAACGCAGGTCAGGCAGCATTTTTGAGCATTAGCGTTTCTGCAATGTAAAGTATATAAACGCTGGCATTATCGCTCATGAATCGCTGTACAGAGCGATTTTGAATTACTGCACACTGTAAAAAAATGTAAATGACTCTCTGGCAAAACGCTTACACATTTTAAAATCGCTACCAAAATTGCCAGAAAACGCTCATGAAATCGCTTACAAAACACTCATTAAAAATGCTGGCGATTGCAATTAGCGGTAGCACTTTGTAGTGGGTTCCAGGCCTTAGATGGGGAAGGGGCGTATATGACCCTATTAAACTAAGGTTTTATTTGCAAAGGGTACCTGATTTGTCACATGATGTGATAAATATGTGTATTTACAGTCCCAATCCTAGTGTCGTGCTCAAATTTAGCCTAATCCAAATTTTACAATAAAATTTGCATTAAGGATGCCAAATCATAATGTAAAATTTCCTGCAAATTCCTAATTAATTTTGAATGTAGCCATAACTATGTTCTGTAATTCCATGAAAATGCAAAATTTGATTCTTCAGGAAGAAGTCTAAAAAACATTTTTCAAAAAAAACCTTGTGGTTTTGCAGTCTGGAGTTGTAGAGGAGGTCAAGTGAGGGGAGGGCTTTCCCAATGATCCTCTCCATAGATCCCATGACCCTCTGTAGTTTGTATCTGTCGCTGGGGGAGGAGCCAGCGTACCAGACCAGGATGGACGAATGATGGACAGATTGAATAGTGGCAGTGTAGAAGCCTGACAGGAGCTTCTGGGCCATACTGAACATCTTCAGTTGGTGGAGGAAGAAAATTCTCTGCTGGCTGGGTAGAGGTGGAGTTTGCCTTCCAGCTCAGGTCGTTGGAGATGGTTGTGCCGAGGAGGCAAATGCAGGATGCTCTTTCAACCTCAGTGCCATCAATGTAGATTGGGGGTAGGGCATACTTCCTGAAGTCGAAGATCATCTCAATGGTTTTGGCTGTGTTGAGGACCTGTCTGTTCTCTCTATACCAGTGGCATATTCTGTTGACCTGCTGGCGGTAGGCCTGCACATCATTTTCGGTTACAAGGCTTATGATGGTAGTGTCGTCAGCAAATTTGATGACCTTGACAGAGTTTGCCACAGATCTGCAGTTATTTGAGAAGGAGAAGAGGATCGGGGATAGGATACAATCTTGTGGGGTGTCCATGTTGGTGACGCTTGGCTGAGAGATAACACCCAGTTTGACTTGTGACCTGTTACGCTATTTTTTTTGGGTCTTTGTGTGATTTTTTTTAAGGTAATCCACATTCGCTTATCACTCAAACAGTATGTAATCATACGTAATTTATTGGTTATACAAAAAAAATAAACCTTTTATTTCAACATTTAACCTACTGACGGTACGCAGTTTCAGTGGCTGCATCCGCGGGAGGGATTTTTTCAAAATAAAATTAGTTTTTTTATTTGTTAGCTAGCACTTCGCTAGCTATGTGCCCCAAGTCTCCTGGCACATCTCTAACCTCCCGATCGCCGCCGGCAATATTTACCCGTACGCGATCCCGCGAGAGCTGCAGCTTCGTCAATGAGCTTCACTCGTCTCTATGGCGACGATTGGACATTACGTCATCGACGTCATGCGCAGGCCCGATCCTCCCCATAGCGAAGCCTGAAGCTGATTCGGAGGCTGTGCCATCGCGGGATCCCTGGGGGGTGTGTATAACGGCGGCGATCGGGGGCAATCAGTGGGGACCGGAGGGACTTGGGCCCCATGGTTAGCTAGCGAAGTGCCAGCTTAACTAAATACAAAATTTTTTAAAAAAAACCTCCCGGGGCCATGTGATCCCCTGCGGCGGCTAGCCCGATTAAAAAAAAAGCAAACGGGTCATAATAGATAAAGTCATTACATATACTGTACAATATCATTGACATTACAACCTTACTTCAGATGAGATAATTTTCTGCTCTCAGTTGGTTAGGGAAATATCTCATGCTCCCTATCCTACCACAGAGAGCAACATACATAATACTGATACAAAACCACTTATTAAAGCAGAACTGAAAATTCCTTAAAAACAAAGTTTCACTTACCTAGGGCTTCCTCAAGCCCCCTGCAGCCGTCCTGTCCCGCGCCGGACCTCTATGATCCTCCGTTCTCCCGCCGCGGTGCAGTTTTGTTACCGCCCACTTGTCAGTCAACGGCAACTGCGATCCCCTGATGATGCAACATTGCGAAACTGCCCGGGAAGGAGTCAGACAGCACCTTATCTTTTTAGCTGTTGACCAGCACATGCGCGCAAATTCATATCGGGGTTCCCAAAGTCTTGGGCCCCATATGTAAGTTCTTATTCTTTTATGGTTTACACATATACAGTAGTTTTTAAATAAACAGTTTACACTTAGAGTTGGCGTTTGTTGTTTTTCATGTTAACCTTCTGGATACTTTACCAGCTTGGATCGAGGGACTGGAGGTTGTGTAGATCCCCGGTGGACTATCATTGAAAGCGATGTATACAACCTTAAAATGTGGGTTGTTTGGAGCTTGTAAGCTACTTTTATTCCTTTGGGTGATGGTGAGTACAAGAATATAGGAGGCCTGTATACCACCATGGTGAAGTCTTACAGGTATTTATTATATTACACTGTATTTGAAGATCTGCGCTGATTTGTACTACAGTAACAAAACATGATTTATCTGCTGTAAAGGATAGCGGAGATACCGCCACAGAGGCAAGCGGCATGGCGGCTATCTCCGCGTATCAGCCGGCGGCCTCTGCCGTGCAGTTACATGCTGCTGCTTTGCCTGGTCCTTCTAGTGCACATAGAATGAGAGCTACGCATGCGCGCACACGCCAGGCGACAGGACCTTTATGCAAGTAGAAGGGGAGTCAGCTGATCAGCCGGTCTGCTGACTCCAGGAGTGCTCCGGATTGGCTGAGTGACTGGGGCGGCGCTGTGGAGCGCTCTGAGTATATATATATATATATATATATATATATATATATATATATATATATATATATATATATATATATGACCTGCCTGTCAGTTGCTGGTTGTCTGCTGTTGCAAATGCTAACGTGTTAGCGCTCAGACCCTAGTCAGATCCCACAGTGTGCTAGAACCAGCTGCAGCTGGGGATCCACACTTAGCCAGATTCCGTTGATAGCTTAAAGTACTAATTGCATTGTGTTATCTGTGTATTAGACCTTAGACTAGATTCCAGGTGTTGAAACCAAGGACTTCACACCTAGACTAGGATATTGCTATATTGTTATTGTTTATCTGTTATGACCTTCTGCTTCCTTGACTACTCTCCTGTTTGCTGATTCTGTACCTCTATCTATCTGATTACTTATGCCGACGCTGCCTGAAACTTAACATTGAATCAGCCTTCTGTCTTTGTACTTTATCTGTCCGTACGTTGCCTACTCTGCTTGTCTGACCTTCCTGTCCTCACTAGTGGGACTTACCATTAGTGAGGAATCTCTTATAGCTGTCACCTACTCCTTAGGTGATCAGCCCTTGCAGCACTGTCTGTAACACTTGCTCCTCAAGTGTCCGCTAGCTGCAGTATAGTCTTAATCACCTGCTCCTCAGGTGATTATCCTTGCAGCACAGTCAGTGGTCCCTGCTCCTCAGCTGTCCACTGGCTGCAGTACAGTCTGAATTCCCTGCTCCTCAGGGGATCCTTAGCTGCAGTATAGTCTTAATCACCTGCTCCTCAGGTGATCATCCTTGCAGCACAGTCAGTGGTCCCTGCTCCTCAGGTGCCCACTGGCTGCAGTACAGTCTGATTTCCCTACTCCTCAGGGGATCCTTGGCTGCAGTGTAGTCTTAATCACCTGCTCCTCAGGTGATCATCCTTTGCAGCACAGTCAGTGGTCCCTGCTCCTCAGGTGTCCACTGACTGCAGTATTGTCTGAATCTCCCGCTCCTCGGGAGATTGCCTCTTCTCATTACTGTTGCACCAAAACACAATCCCACATTGGTTGTCCTGTGTCTGGCTATGCTAGCATTATTGGTGATTCTGCAGATCACCACATAATCAGGTATAGTACCTGTATTATTGGTGATACTGCAGATCACCAATAATCAGAAAATCCGTGTTGCTGACACCAATCGTTACATCCGCTTTGTGTACCACTATTACAGAAAATAATTCTGATGAAGACAATACCATGCATCCAGGGGCATAACTATCACCTCACCCCCCCCCCCCCACACACACACACACACAGCCCTGATTGCCAGGGAAGGGCCCTACTTAAGTGGATCAGTGCTGGGGTGGGTGAACCCCCTAATCAAAAGATTTACTTAAAAAAAAAGCCTGCATCATGCTACCTAGTACTAAGTAGACAGCTCTGGCTACCAAATAATAAGAGGGGACACCTCAGGCTAAAAAGGGTCACCTCTGTCTACCTAATACTGTGGGCACCTCTAGCTACCTAATATGGAGGGGGAACCTCTGGATATCTTATACGGGGGGAAAACATCTGGACACCCACTCCTCTCCCACACCTCCTTTCCTAATTGGCAGAGTAGTCCAATCAAGATTTACCTTCTTCAGCACTGAGTCGGTCTACTTGGTGTTCACAGTCACTCTTTATAGCACAGCTCTGCTTTGTACGGCTCCTGATGCATGTCACATGACATACATTGGGAACCATATGGAGGTAAAGAGCGGAGTGGACCAATCTGTTGCTGGATCAGGTAAATCTCTGTCTGGCTGCTCTGCCAATTAAGAAAGGAGGCTTGAGTGGAAAGTGGGTGTAGGGAGACAGACTATACTGCTCACCCTTACTGAGGGGGAGGGCAGGGGTATTTATCTTTGTGCGATTCGACTACGATTCTATTTACGATCCAACTAAATCCGACATGTCCGATCGGGATTCGATCGGATATGTTGGATTTAATCGGATCGTAAACAGAATCGAAATCGAATCACACAAACAATCGTACCGTGTAGATTGGGCTTTTGAAGCAGAGGATCAGCAGGATAGCCAGGCAATATGCATTGTTTAAAAGGAAATAAATTTGGCAGCCTCCATAGCCCTCTTGCTACAGTTGTCCTTTAAGCGCTTCCTGTTTACAAAATACTGCAACTGAATGGAAGTATTTGTAACTACAAGCATGAAAACTATTAACACGCAGAGAGGTTACTGCCCGGTAAAAAAAAAAATGCATGTAGCGTCCTGGGGCAGCTGACATATGCTCTAATGTACATGCAAAAGATCGCCAAAATTAATACAGTCAGGTGGCAGCGACAACATCTATTGCTTTCCTTGACAAAGAGGTAGTTCAATATATGTACTGAAATTCAATATATGTAAAACTAAAACCTCCAATTTGTTTTATTTTTGCCTGGTTTGAGTAACTTTGCCTTACCATCAAGCTACAGTATTACGCTTATCTAAGCATGCAAATAATAGAAAGCATCCTATGATACAAGAATAGGACCTGAAGGCCGCAATTGAATCCCCTCTAAAGCCCCATCTACACGATACGATTCTTTGAAGCGATTCAATTACGATTCTATTTACGATCCGATTAAATCCAACATGTCTGATCGGGATTCAATTTGAATCAATTCGATTTGCCATTGCAAAACAATGGCTAATCGAATTGAATCGATTCCCGATCGGACATGTCGGATTTAATCGGATCGTAAATAGGATCGTAATCTAATCTCACAAAGAATCGTATCGTGTAGATGGGGCTTAACCCTTTGCAGTTTACTCAGTGATGTAAGCCTGTTGACTTGACTAGGTGATGTTTGTTGTGAGAGGGACAGTAAGATGTGGCAGTAGGGAAAGTTAACACTGAGCTGGGTTGAAAAACAAAACAAACAAAAAAAAAGAGGTCAGAAATGATGTCACTTTTGGCATCACAGAGAAACTGTAAAGATGTAAGCCAACAGAAATATTATTTTCTTTTTTTCACATGACATTTCTCATAAATTTGACAGTGGACACTAAAAACAGGATAGGTGAACTAAATAATTTCCAATTGGATGATTTTTATTTTGTATTTTTTAGTTAATTTGGAGTTTCATCCCACTTTAACTGCAATTGTGCATTGGCCTTCCATTTCCTGATTGCATTCCCAATGGACAGTTTCCACCACCGCCGTTTGTCCATTCTGGAGACACTTGTGTACCGTGATTATGCATCTGAATCACTGTAGCCATGCCATGTATCGCTATGCGGATTATGACTCATAGGCCTCAATTCATAAAAGGCTTTGCGGTAAAAAAAAATCTGGGAGGGAAAATACTGCATTCGGTATTTTAGACCTTTGTGTGCTAATTCATAAAGATTTTCACAGCTGCCTTTCAAGTTCGGTAAATTACCGCAGCCCATTGAGCAGTACAGCAGAAGTGTGGCTGCACAGACTCACAGAGACTTCGGTTCCCTGCACAGACTCACAGAGACTTCGGTTCCCTGCACAGACTCACAGAGACTTCGGTTCCCTGCACAGACTCACAGAGACTTCGGTTCCCTGCACAGACTCACAGAGACTTTGGTTCCCTGCACAGACTCACAGAGACTTTGGTTCCCTGCACAGACTCACAGAGACTTTGGTTCCCTGCACAGACTCACAGAGACTTCCGTTCCCTGCACAGACTCACAGAGACTTCCGTTCCCTGCACAGACTCACAGAGACTTCCGTTCCCTGCACAGACTCACAGAGACTTTGGTTCCCTGCACAGACTCACAGAGACTTTGGTTCCCTGCACAGACTCACAGAGACTTCGGTTCCCTGCAGAGACTCACAGAGACTTCGGTTCCCTGCACAGACTCACAGAGACTTTGGTTCCCTGCACAGACTCACAGAAACTTTGGTTCCCTGCACAGACTCACAGAGACTTCGGTTCCCTGCACAGACTCACAGAGACTTCGCATTGTTAAGACCTCACCAAAGGTGTCGGTAATTATCATCTGACTTAGCGCTTGTTGAAAACTTCATGAATTGACATTTGCTGACAATTTACTGACATGTGTTGGAGGTAATTATAGCCAAGTTGGTAATTTACCTCACTGCTCGGTAATTTAAGTTTTTCATGTGGTAACAGCCTTTATGAATTGACACTTTGCTAAGTGCTCAGGAAAGTCTGCTGTTTTCAGCATTACCGCATGCAGTAATGCTTTATGAATTGAGGCCATTGTCCAGAATTCTGAAGCAAGGTTTCAGAATTTTTTCATGCATGCCCGTTCGGAAGCAGCCTATTGATTTCAATAGGCTGAGATTCCATATCAATGAGCATGAAATTGGAATCAATCAGCCCTAGTGGAAACAAGCCCTTACAGTACACAATGACAGTTTAAACCTTGGCTAGAGCCTTTTGTATCCTTCCCCTAAACCAAGGGTCCCCAAACGTTTTGGGTCGAGGGCCGGGTCAACATACTTCAGACTGCTAGGGGGCTGGAGTATACATAAAATGCTGTAGAAGTCTTTGTGGGCCAGACAGTGAAGCATACCCAGGTGACACCCTGCAGTCCAATTGGACAGCAGTGCCACCTGATGTGGAATTTGATTGGGGACCACCGAATTACTGCTTTCTGGCTTCCATGGAGATGGGTGGTGCCAGCACTGCTATTCTATATGTGGGCCACAAATATTTAAAGATTTAGCTGACTGCATCTATAAGCAATACATTTTCTGTGTGGAGGCCGGTAAAAAAGCCTCAGGGGGCCGCATTTGGCCCGCAGGCCTTAGTTTGAGGACCACTGCCCTAAACCATGACACAGTAGAATCTCATTATAGTAAACTCTGATATAGTAAACTCTGTCCCCAGCTGTGTGCCTGATATAGTAAACTGCTTGGCTAGGTCCCATGAAGTTTACTATAAAGGGATTCTACTGTATTGAACAATCTGCTTTCAGATCTTTGGAGAGTTGCTTCGAGGATTTCATGCTGTCACTCCTCAGAAGACAGTCAAAGAGAAGCACAACTTGCAATTGGTCACCATACACACCTTTTTTAATGTGTATACACACCGTCTATGAAGTTCAAGGCTAAAGCCTGGTACACACCCTCAATTTTGATTGGCCATTTTTACCACCTCAGTGTAGCATGAGGGTCAACAGATTTTGAATACTGAGCAGATGGTGCAGGGGAAAGGAGGATAAATTGAAGGGGGATAAATTGATGCCAGGGGAAGAATGCAAAGCACATTATGGAGGCACACTCGGTGTGGGGGAGGGAGAAAGGTAGCAACATTTATTGCGGCTGGAAAAGGGGAGGTGACCACTGACCACCCTTGCCAAATGGAGGGTGGAGCATTTGAATGGGGTGGTGGTGGGGGAATTGATGACAACCCTTGTTATGGGGCACAAGAATCTATGGTGACTACACTTTTACCATGATTCTGCGGCGGGAAACCAGGGTGGTGGGAATATAAAGAGGCGCCATCAAGGTTCCACAGGGGGACTCCCATAGCTTGTAGTTACCACCTTCCACACAATTTTGCTCATGTGCTACGGGTGATGGCACTGGTAGAGAGAATTCAAAGCTATTACAGTATTTATGTTTTGTAAAACATTGTGTGCTTCCCTTTATATTTAGTAAGTTTTCTGCACTGTTTTTGTATGCGTTTGTGATGCATTTATTTACATAAATCAATGGAATAAAACAGTAAAGTTTAAAAAAAGTATGTAAAAAACATTCTTCTGCGTCTCCATTGAGATACAGTATGTGCATTTTACATGTGTTTTTGAAAACTATGCCACAAGTTGTGCGTTTTCAAAAATATAAATGCACATATATGCGTTTTTACATGCAGCCCATAGACTAGCATTAGTGGCAATAACTACCCTTTAGATTTTAAGCTCGCAAGGGCAGGGTCATCCTCCCATCCTCCTCATGTTTACTGGGTTTTTTTTTTTGCAATATCTGTGCTGCTTGAGACTCTGCTGTACAGTTCTTGGTAGTACCTATGTTCCCCTTGTTGTCTTATTGTGCTTTGTAAAGCACTGCGAAATATGTTGGCGCTATGTAATTAAATAATGCTAGCCTAGTGTGTTTCTAGCCTGACAGAACCTTAACCTCCTTAGCGGTATGCCTGACACTGTGTCCGGCATAACGCTGTCTGTCCTCAGGAGTGCCCCAGGATGAATAAATGTGCAGTAATGGCTGGAAAACCTTTAGCTAGCACTAGGCTTGCTAGTAAAAGTGTCCTCTGCAATCCCCCCGTTTATAATTACCCTGCCTGGATCCAGCAATCGCGCAGCCTCCATGCACAGCTCCAGTCTCTCTATGGGGAGGATCGGGTTTGCACATGACGTCGGCGACGTCATGTGCGATCCTCCCCATAATGAAGACCGGAGCTGTCCGGGGAGGCTGCGCCGATCGCTGGGGCCAGGCTGGGTAATGTATAAACTGGCTGGATCGGGGGGTGCCGGACACTTTTACTAGCTAGCCTAGTGCTAGCTAAAGGTTTTCCAGCTATTACTGCACATTTATTCATCCTGGGGCACAAAGTCACATAACCTCTTGAGCGGCGTAACACTCAGGAGGTTAAGGTGCTCATACTATCAATATTTTTCCATATATCATTTAACCGCATTACCACTTTTTCTGATTCTGCAGTGCAAGATTTTTGTTGAAATTTTGTCTAATCTTATCTATTATTGATATGATCTCTGCAGCTGTTTAGCTTTGTACTGTTCAAAATGGGAAATATTGATTGCATGGTGATGCTGCCCGTGGCCAGTGTTATATTTAGCCACAGACATATTAAGGCTGGTTCCCCTTACAGTTCTGACATTTTCACTTTAGAGCTATAGGGTAAGAACACTGTTAACACCAGTCAAGGCTTTTAATAAGAATCCTGTTGCAGGAATGTTATTGGCACTAATGACTCGTTTGAGGTCTATGGCACACAAAAGAAAATGCACACCACTGAAATCACTTGAAGTCCCAATTACTGCCTCCAGTATGAAAAAGTTGTTCTTTTTACACTTGGTTTTTACTGCAAAATGGTAAAAGGCTCAAAATAAAACATTTTCACTATCATCAAGAACAGTAGACTACAAAAGATCACTAGCATTTTGAACTCCATTGGGCACGTGTGACGTCTCACACGCGCCCATGTTACTAGGCAACCACATGGAGCGTGTGTATGGACGCTCAGGGAGCCTGGAGCAAGCGGAGGACAAACGGCGAACAGGTAATGTATATAGCATGTGTGTGTGGGGGGAGGGACCCATTACACAATAAAGGGAGACGGCGAGGTGGCACACAAGGCTGATTCCGGATCAATTTCAGCATGAAAATGTTCGGGAATCGGCCTGCGGTGTATGGTTAGCCGACAGATCTCTCTCTAATGAGTCTTGATTAGAAAGATTTGTCTCTTAGTCAAATCTGTCCATCATCGCTACATGTATGGCTACCTAAACTCTCTTCTTAATTAGAGGGACCAAAAATATGCAGCACTGGGAGGCCTTTAGTACTGTACTAGTATAACAATACAATTTATACACCATGCAATTTCCCATCAGATTGATGGATCGAATAATTATTTCCGACAGGTCTGTCACAGGAGCCCTAGTGGTCAGACCGCCTTCCAATCAATTTCAGCACACAGACCATGCCAGCTTTGGTCGCGATCCTTGCGCAGAAACAGACAGAAATTTGGGCAGCAGCCCGACCAGAAGGGAGCCTGTGAGGTACGGTAATTACAACTTTACACACTATTTCAGGGTATCTGCCACCACCACTGGTATGGGCCAGTGGACCCGACTTGACTGGCTGGTCCTGCGAATAAAAACGGTTAAACACACTCTATTCTGTCTAGATATCAACAATAGTAGCGTCTCTTCAGAAGTCTGAGTTCAATTCCTGTGTATGCTGAATAATAGGGTAGCGGAACAGTGAATGACTTTGGTAAAGTCTTTTATTCACGGGCAATATAAATAATTAATATATACAGACAATTATTAAAATCAACAATTATTAAAACAGTAATAGCCAGTATGAAAAATAAAAGCAAGGGAGAAAAATACTTAGTTTCATGGAAAGATGTCCTTTTTGTAGGTAGAATCATAAAGTCCTTGGTAAAATCCTTTGTTTCAGATCAAAGTTCAGCAAGATGGCCGCCAACCATGTGTCCTCTGGCTGGCAGCAGACCGTTCTCATATAGATGGAATATGGAGGACCGAGGGAGTGGTCCCTCGCAAACACTTTTGAACAATGCACATCTTTGGGTGGAGCCTCAAGTACAGCCCAGGGGTTGGACAGGGGCGGTGAGCTCCATGGATGGGTGCTCTATGCCCACCAAATATGACATTTGCCATATCTTGGCTTACGCTTTCCGCACACACATGACCATCACATATTCATATTTCTCAGACTAGGCCAGTTCATATGATACCAAACTTGGGCATGTTTGCATGCCCGGTTAAAAAACGGTGGAATTCCCTGAGTTCTGGTTATGCCAGTGGCCCCAATTTAATATCAAAATACTCACAAGATCCGGACCAGCAGAATGATATAACGTTCACATTTATCACCTGAACGGTATTGCTTAAACATGCTCAAAATCCTAAACTCCATGCTTTCTTATTCTGTCTATATGGCTCTGGCCTGGGTCTGGGGGGAAAGCAGTGCTTTGAATAGAGTCACCATTTGGTGAGCCCATTGACATCTATCTGAGGTAATGAAAAGTAAACACTAGCCTCCTGAACACAAGGGTTTGTTCCTGCTCATTAGCATATCAAAAGAGCCATCCTGCAGTTAAGCTGATACTATCTCTCTGCTGAAAAAAGACTGCAGATGCTCCTACACAATCAATCCAGATATAGCACGTCACTGGCAATCGGTGCAATAAACCGATAGCGTTTGCGTTCTCGCTTCTCACGGCTGTTCCGTGACACATCCCCTTCCTGAGGCTGTGTAGGGGGTTGTCATCAAGACATCCTCCGTAGCAGCCATTGGCGCTGTTGGGTCTAGTTCCCCCTGACACCGGGACAGCCCATCAACCTTCCGGTGTCGGCTGCCCACGTTGTGTCGGCCAACCTGGCTGACGGGTCTCGAGCTGCCGGCACGGCGGGAAAACCCATTGGAGCCTGCGGCTCGGTTCCCCTGGACAGGTCGCTGTCCGCTCCCCTCAGGTTTGACCCAACCTGGACCGTTCTGGACAGGGCATTTGCGCCACTGCGTTCGGACGTGGCGTCTGCCAGGACTGCTGACAACGGGAAGTAGGTTGGGTAGATCAACAGCCAGCCCACGCAGGGGTTCCCTGCTAAGTGGCTGTGGACCTAAGGGAACCCCTGGACCTTCCCAATTCCTGACAGACGGCACATGCTTTGCAGTATTTGGCTACATCCCTGTTCATCCTGGGCCAATAAAACAGTTTCCGAATACAGGCAAGTGTCTTGCGGACACCTGAGTGCCCTGTCAGAGGATTAGCATGTGCGGATTTCAGCACGTCCCCTGAACGCACTCGGGACCACAAGCCATTTGGTATTCGCATGTGATCTACCAGTAGGGGGCTGTACAGACTTGCTGTAAAGTCTCCCACCTTCCCAGTACACCTTGAAAGCGGCCCCGTCTGCGAGGGGCTCAGAGGCTTGCTGCCTGAGCACCTCCAGGCTTGGGTCCCTTTGTAGAGCTGCTGTGAATACGCTGTCAGTGTCAGCCACCTGGCTCATGTCACACGAGGCCAGCGGCTGAAAGGTCTCATCCCTATGGTCAGAGGAGGGGGAGGAGGCCGGAACCCCCTCCACCTGTTCTGAGCTCAGGTTCTGAGCAGTACAGCTGAGCGGTACTGCTAGCACAGGTATACCTTCAGAATGGCACAGACTGGCATTACTCAAATCATCATTGCATGCATTAACCTCCCTGGCGGTAACGTTCGGGGTAAGCCGCGCAGGAGGTTTTCTCAGGCCCTGCTGGGCCGATTTGCGTAATTTTTCTTTGTCTGAACGCAGCTAGCACTTTGCTAGCTGCGTCAGCACACCGATCGCCGCCGCCCCGCGCCGATTCACCGCTATCCGTGCCGCCGCAGAGCCCCCCCCTAGACCCCTGCGCTGCCTGGCCTATCAGCGCCAGGCAGCGCTAATGCTAGGTACACACCATACAATTTTCTGTTAGATTCTTCTGTTAGATTTACCTACAACATGGAAAAAAGCTATCTGGCAGGTAAATCTAAGAGAAAATCTAACAGAAAATTGTATGGTGTGTATCGGGACTCCCTTAGACGTCACAACGTCCATGACGTCATCCCGCCCCTGTCGCCATGGCGGTGGGGGAAGCCCTCCAGGAAATCCCGTTCTTTGAACGGGATTTCCTGATCGCCTATCGCCGGAGGCGATCGGAGGGGCTGGGGGGATATCGCTGAGCAGCGGCTATCATGTAGCGAGCCCTAGGCTCGCTACATGATTTAAAAAAAAAAAAAAAACGCAGCGCTGCCCCCTGGCGGTTTTTAATAGACCGCCAGGGAGGTTAATGACAGTGACAGGCATAGACACATTTTCATTACAGACAGTTGGTACATTAAACACAGGTACAGTTACATCATCACGACAAAGACAGTTCGTGCATCAAACTCAGGTGCCTTTTGTAACGATCGGTGTAACACAGAGAGGATCTGATTACCGGTGAACTGCAGTCTCACCAGGAATACAGAATATACCCGATTATTGGTGATCTGCAGTATCACCGATAATCAGATATATCAGATAATCAGATATATCTACTAACCTCTGGACACCAGATAGAACAAGTGAGTGTTAGATGCAACAGTATACTTTGAGTACTTCTCAGAAGTAAGTTCCTTCCTAGGGCCTAGACTCCTGGGGGGAGGAGCTAGGCTGAGAGTAGGAAGGGCAGAGCGTAAGTGACACCCGAGAGGCCAGTAAGGCCAGTTCTCGAGGTCGGCAAGCCAGGTCGTTAACACATTAACACACAGACAGATAAGGTACAGATTCAGGGGGGCAGATAAGGAATCCGATAAACAGACAGGGTTCAGCAACGGAGTATCAGAATTAGCAAGGTACAGAATCAGGAGGCAAATACAGAGTTCAGGAACGAGCAGAGTTTGGCAACAGGATATCAGAAATAGCAAGGTACAGGATCAGAGTTCAGAGGAATAGTCAGGCAGGCAGAAGGTCATAACAAATAATACAATATATATTCCTAATGCTAAGGTGTGAGCGCCTTGATGTCAACACCTTTGGAAACTATGCTAGAACACAGATACAGACAAGGTCTGAGTGCTACCACGTTGTGATCGCAACGGCAGACAACCAGAGAATGACCAGCACCCAGTATATATAGCAAAGCGCTCTCCGGCGCCTCCCCTAAGTGCTGGACCAATGGCAAGTGGTGAAAATGTCAGCTGACCCTTTTCTGGCTGTCATATAAGCTCTGCCTCTCAGTGCGCGCGCGTCCTTCTGAACCTGTGTGGACTAGCAGTCCCAGCCACACCAGACATGTCTTGCAATGTAACCACTGATTCAGGCGCGGGGACCGCCGCTCCGCTCTCTAAGCAAGCGGCGGTTTCCCCGCGTCCAGCCGAAATGTCAGCAGCTTTGCCATGCGTGCAATCCGCTGCATCCAATGCGGACTCCACCGCTCTGCCCATGCGGCATGCGGCGGTTTCTTCGCGTTGTGCCGCCATGTTAGACGCAGAAACAGCCGCCTCACTCTGAGCTCTTGTGGCGGCTTTTCCGCGTTTCCTCACACCTTTGAAGCAAGCACTATTGAACCTGGTACCCTTGAACTGGGCACCTTCAACCCACCTTCCCCTGGTGCTCCCCCAAGTGTATAAAGAACCTGGTGGTGGGTGGAGAGTCCGTCTCCTTCCGTGAGCGACAAGGCGGTCGTGGCAGGTTCGTAGTAGGACACAAGCTTGCCCAAATCAGTCCCCAGCAACACAGGGACTGGGAGATCCTTCACAACCCCAACAACCCTTTTTCTTGGACTCCCACCCCCCCCCCAGTCGATCTTCACTCTTGCGTGGGCTATGTGTAAAGGGGTGCCCTCTACTCCAGTAAGGGCAAGGGATCGGCTGGAGCTGATGCTCTCCTTTGGCACAAGGTGTGAGTGAACTAATGTGATGTCAGCTCCGGTGTCTCGGAATCCGGTGACAACTTTGCCGTTCACTCTAACAGGCTGCTGCTGGTCGGTTCGGTCGCGGATTTCCTTTCAGCGGGCAAAAAGAACAAAATTGGATGATCCAGGCTGTGGTTCGCTGGCGGGTTGCCTCTTCTGTGGGTGAGGTACAGGGGATACAGGTGCTGCCTGTCTCCGCTCCGGACAGTCGAATTTCATGTGTCCGGGCTGGCGGCAGTAGTGACAGGTGACCTCTCCAGGGGCTGCAGGCCTGGGTGCAGCAGCTGCGCTGGGTGGCCTCTGTGGCTGATGGCTCACAGGGGCAGGAGAGTCTGCCGGGGTATTGGGCTGACCTCCTCTCCAGCTGGATGAAACAGTTCTGCGTGTGTCAGACACCCGGGTAGTTGCAAAGGTTTCAGCGAGGTCTGCAGCGACAGTTGCTGACGCAGGCTTGCGCTCAAGCACAAACTGTCGTACATCAGCAGGGCAAATGTTCAGAAATTATTCGAGGACTATCAAGTCCTCCAGGACACCATAAGACCCTTTGGTGAGGCCTAGAATCCACTGGCGGAGTGTGGTGAGCAAGCTGCTGACCACATCTCGGTACGAATCAGAAGACTTTTTCTGCCAGGCCCTGAACTTTTTGCGATAGGCTTCTGGCGTCAGCTGGTATTTGGTAATGATAGCGTCTTTTATAGCAGCATAATCATTATCTTTTTCCGCAGGTAACTCTGCGAAAGCATCAAGCGCTTTGTAGCGCAGCAAAGGTGTCAGATATCTGGCCCACTGGTCTTGGGACAGACGATACTGACGGCATGCTTTTTCAAAAGACCGCAAAAACAAGTCAATGTCAGTGTCTTTTTCAATATGAGCAAATTTAAATTTTGCACTTATGGGTGATGCTCCTTCAGCAGGGAGGCTGGGCGGCGAACTCCGGCTGGCCTGTTGCACTTTTGCCATGTTAAGCTCATGCTGTCGTTGGAGCTCCCGTTCCTCTGCAGATTCTCGCTCCCGTTCCTCTTGTGCTTCCATGTACTGCAGGTACTTGTCCAGGTCAGTGTCCATCAGCCTTTGTAATGCCTGCTGCATTAGCGGATCAGCACGAATGGACAGTCCAGTACTGGCCGGTTCTGGGCGAGTACTTACAGGAACTCTGGTATTGGGGTCCACACTGACAGCCTCCTGTGTAACTGTTGCCGCATTGCCCGCAGGTTGCTCAACCTCTGTACGCTCAGGATCTTCAGTCTCTGGTTCCCCTCGACGTGAGTCAGATGGGCTGGTATCCACTTCAGCAGACACTCCCGGCTCCCGCAGTTGCTGGGTATCCCATCTGGACAAGTCTACTATCAGGTCCCGTTTTTTCTTGCGGAGGATGTCCATGCCCCTCGCTTTGCAAAGATTTTCCAGGTCTGCTTGGCACATGTTCTGGTAGTTCCCGGACATTTCCATGCCACATAAAATTTGGGGAGGGGTACTGGCTACACAGTCACTCTGTATATATAAAAAATATATTGCCTTCCAGCTACACCAACGAATTAGTTCATTTCTTGATAGCGCTAGCGCTATCTTAGATACTTTCAGCACAACACAGGTCCCACCGCTGCCAAACACTCTCACAGGAGCCCTAGTGGTCAGACCGCAAATTGCCTTCCAATCGGTTTCAGCACACAGACCATGCCAGCTTTGGTCGCGATCTTTGCGCAGAAACAGACAGAAATTTGGGCAGCAGCCCGACCAGTAGGGAGCCTGTGAGGTACAGTAATTACAACTTTACACACTATGTCAGGGTATCTGCCACCACCACTGGTATGGGCCAGTGGACCCGACTGACTGACTGGTCCTGCGAATAAAAACGGTTAAACACACTCTATTCTGTCTAGATATCAACAATAGAAGCGTCTCTTCAGAAGTCTGAGTTCAGTTCCTGTGTATGCTGAATAATAGGGTAGCGGAACAGTGAATGACTTTGGTAAAGTCTTTTATTCACGGGCAATATAAATAATTAATATATACAGACAATTATTAAAATCAACAATTATTAAAACAGCAATAGCCAGTATGAAAAATAAAAGCAAGGGAGAAAAATACTTAGTTTCATGGAAAGATGTCCTTTTTTTGGGAAGAATCATAAAGTCCTTGGTAAAATCCTTTGTTTCAGATCAAAGTTCAGCAAGATGGCCGCCAACCATGTGTCCTCTGGCTGGCAGCAGACCGTTCTCATATAGATGGAATGTGGAGGACCGAGGGAGTGGTCCCTCGCAAACACTTTTGAACAATGCACATCTTTGGGTGGAGACTCAAGTACAGCCCAGGGGTTGGACAGGGGCGGTGAGCTCCATGGATGGGTGCTCTATGCCCACCAAATATGACATTTGCCATATCTCGGCTTACGCTTTCCGCACACACGACCATCACATATTCATATTTCTCAGACTAGGCCAGTTCATATGATACCAAACTTGGGCATGTTTGCATGCCCGGTTAAAAAACGGTGGAATCCCCCGAGTACTGGTTATGCCAGTGGCCCCAATTTAATATCAAAATACTCACAAGATCCGGACCAGCAGAATGATATAACTTTCACATTTCTCACCTGAACGGTATTGCTTAAACATGCTCAAAATCCTAAACTCCATGCTTTCTTATTCTGTCTATATGGCTCCGGCCAGTCTGGGGGGAAAGCAGTGCTTTGAATAGAGTCACCATTTGGTGAGCCCATTGACATCTATCTGAGGTAATGAAAAGTAAACACTAGCCTCCTGAACACAAGGGTTTGTTCCTGCTCATTAGCATATCAAAAGAGCCATCCTGCAGTTAAGCTGATGCTATCTCTCTGCTGAAAAAAGACTGCAGATGCTCCTACACAATCAATCCAGATATAGCGCATCACTGGCAATCGGTGCAATAAACCGTTTGCGTTTCTCACGGCTGTTCGGTCTGATTTCCGATCGATTTGCATAGAAGTGATCAGAAAAACAATCAGATCTGTCGGAAATTATCTATCAACCCATCTATCTGATAGAAAATGTCATGGTGTGCACCAGGCATAAGGACTCTGCCTCTGACACAGGAGACCAGGGTTCAAATCTCAGCTCTTCCTGTTCAGTAAGCCAGCACCTTGGGCAAGGCTTCCTAACGCTGCTACTGCCTATAGAGCGCGTCTAGTGGCTGCAGCTCTGGCGCTTTAATTCCGCCAGGAGAAAAGTGCAATAGAAATGTTCGGTGTCTTCTCTTCTTGACTTACATCAACGTGTAAACTCTTCAAAGGGAGGGTGGATTCAATTACTTACTAGTCACGGTTTCCTCATCTCATCTGAAATGGGAGGTTTCTGTTATTTAGCATTTTTATTTATATAGCACCGACATCTTCCACAGCGGTGTAGAGTATACTGTCTTATCACTTAACTGTCCTTCAGAGGGGATCACAATCTATTCCCTATCCTGGTCATAGGTCTATGTAGTAACAAGAGGAACAAATTGGAAATTCTTCAGAGGCAACAACCTTGTTGCCTCTGAAGAAGCAGTTTTATCTGTGAAACGGCTGTCAGGCTTTGCAATAATCTGTCAGGACTCTTGGGGATGTATTAAAGGTGTTGTGTGCAGCATATCCTGCTGGCTGGTGCCCGGGTTTCCAATTTGTTCCTCTTGTTACTACATTGTATGCTGACTGATCCGGAGGCACAACCTTTAACTCCTGCTACCCCCTTGGGTCTGCCTACCAGGGTATCTAGTGCCACCCTACGTGTCTACTTTTTACTGTCATATGTCTATGTATGTAATGTGTAGTGTATCTATCTTAGTCTGGGCCAATTTAGGCAGAACCCAATAAACTTATCTGTACATTTTTGGGATGTGGGAGGAAACCGGATTGGCAGGAAGACACCCACACAGGGAGAACATAGGCTTATTAAGGTAGCTTGGGGGTAAAAAAAAAAAAAAACTCGTCCCACAATCCTGTTGGCACTGCACAGTTCAGTGGTGCACAAACCAGGTAAAATCAAATAGGGGACCTAAGAAAAAAAAATGGGAGTTAAATATATTCGGGGCACGTACTATTTTAAGGCATTTGGGGAGGGGGGGGGGGGGGGGTGGTACAACCTTCTTTAACCACTTAAGGACTGCAGTCATAAAACCCCTTAAAGTGAACCAGAGAGGAGAACAGAAAAGATGTTATACATACCTGGGGCTTCCTCCAGCCCCATACGCACGGATCGCTCCCACGCCACCGTCCTCCGCTGCCTGGATGCGCCGGTACCGAGTCCCGTCATTGCCGCGAGTCGGCGGGCGGACGCGGCCAATTGTCCGCATCACAGGGGCTCCCTCCATACACTTACGCTTGCCGCTGTGTACTGCGCAGCCGCAATGCTTAAGGGTATGGAGGGAGCCCCTGTGATGCGGACAATTGGGCGCATCTCCCGGAAGTGACGGGCCCGGTACCGGCGGAACCAGGAAGCGAAGGACGGCGGCGTGGGAGCGATTCAGGCTTATGGGGCTGGAAGAAGCCCCAGGTATGTATAAAACCTTTTCCTTTTTTCACCCCCCATTCCTCTCTGGTTCCCTTTAAGGACAAGACACTTTTTTCCAATCAGACCACTGCAGCTTTAACGGTTTATTGCTCGGTCATGCAACCGACTATCCAAATGAATTTTACCTCCTTTTCTTGTCACTAATACAGCTTTCTTTTGATGTTATTTGATTGCTGCTGTGATTTTTAGTTTTTATTATATTCATCAAAAAAGACATGAATTTTGTCAAAAAAAAATGATTTTTTTTCTTTCTGCGCTGACATTTTTCAAATAAAGTAAAATTTCTATATAGATTTTTGTCCAAATTTATTGTGCTACATGTCTGATAAAAAAAAAATCCAATAAGTGTATATTTATTGGTTTGGGTAAAAGTTATAGCGTTTACAAACTATGGTGCAAAAAGTAAATTTTCCCATTTTGAAGCATCTCTGACTTTTCTGAGCACCTGTCATGTTTCATGAGGTGCTAGAATTCCAGGATAGTATAAATACCCCCCAAATGACCCCATTTTGGAAAGAAGACATCCCAAAGTATTCACTGAGAGGCATGGTGAGTTCATAGAAGATTTTATTTTTTGTCACAAGTTAGCGGAAAATTACACACTGTGACAAAAAAAATAAAGAAAGAAAAGTTTACATTTCTGCTAACTTGTGACAAAAAAAAAAAAAAAATGAAATCTGCCACGGACTCACCATGCCCCTCTCTGAATACTTTGGGATGTCTACTTTCGAAAATGGGGTCATTTGTGGGGTGTGTTTACTGTCCTGGCATTTTGGGGGGTGCTAAATTGTAAGCACCCCTGTAAAGCCTAAAGGTGCTCATTGGACTTTGGGCCCCTTAGCGCAGTTAGGCTGCAAAAAAGTGTCACACATGTTGTATCGCCATACTTAGGAGAAATAGTATAATGTGTTTCGGGGTGTATTTTTACACATACCCATGCTGGGTGGGAGAAATAGCTCTGTAAATGATTTTTTTTTACACACAATTGTCCATTTACAGAGATATGCCTCAAAATGACCTGTGAAATCCTAAAGGTACTCATAGGACATTGAGCCCCTTAGCGCACTTAGGGTGCAAAAAAGTGTCACACATGTGGTATCTCCGTACTCAGGAAAAGTAGTATAATGTGTTTTTACACATACCCATGCTGGGTGGGAGAATTATCTCTGTAAATGACATTTTTTTTTAATATTTTTTTACACACAATTGTCCATTTACAGAGATATTTCTCCCACCCAGCATGGGTATGTGTAAAAATACACCCCAAAACACATTATACTACTTCTCCTGAGTAGGGAGATACCACATGTGACATTTTTTTGCAGCCTAGGTGCGGTAAGGGGCCCAACGTCCTATTCACAGGTCATTTTGAGGCATTTGGTTTCTAGACTACTCCTCACGGTTTAGGGCCCCTAAAATGCCAGGGCAGTATAGGAACCCCACAAATGACCCCATTTTAAAAAGAAGACACCCCAAGGCATTCCGTTAGGTGTATGGCGAGTTCATAGAAGATTTTATTTTTTGTCACAAGTTAGTGGAAAATGACACTTTGTGAAAAAAACAAATAAAAATCAATTTCCGCTAACTTTTGACAAAAAAAATCTTCTATGAACTCTACACCTAACGGAATACCTTGGGTTGTCTTCTTTCTAAAATGGGGTCACTTGTGGGGTTCCTATACTGCCCTGGCATTTTAGGGGCCCTAAACCATGAGTAGTAGTCTAGAAACCAAATGCCCCAAAATGAATGTTCAGGGGTATAGGCATCTGCAAATTTTGATGACAGGTGGTCTATGAGGGGACGAATTTTGTGGAACCGGTCATAAGCAGGGTGGCCTCTTAGATGACAGGTTGTATTGGCACTGAAGTGCAGGAAGCACAGGATGTTCTCAAATCGTGACCTGGACATGGCAGCAGAGAACATGGGCATGTGATGTATTGGGTGCATAGACCAATAAGACCGCAATACATTCTTTTTGACTAGACCCATGTTAAGGAGAAGGCCCCAAAAAATATTAAGTTCAGAAACTTGGAGTGGCTTCCACCGAAAAGGCTGGGCATAGTAGCTTCTTGGATTGGCGGTTGCGTATTGTGTGGCATAACGGTTGGTCTCAGCCACAATTAAGTCGTACCAGCAGTGATCAGGGGAAAAAAATTGTCACTGCGGTGGTGCGGGTGAGGGTTTG
The DNA here is from genome assembly GCF_040937935.1 of Hyperolius riggenbachi. Taxonomy (NCBI): domain Eukaryota; kingdom Metazoa; phylum Chordata; class Amphibia; order Anura; family Hyperoliidae; genus Hyperolius; species Hyperolius riggenbachi. The sequence continues at coordinate 560,129,751 of NC_090646.1, forward strand.
GCCGGGTGTTCAGAAGCCTGCAGGGGGCAGATTAGGGCCTGATCTGATGGATAGGAGTGCTAGGGGGTGACAGGTGGTGACAGGAGGTGATTGATGGGTGTCTCGGGGGTGATTACAGGGGAGAATAGATGCAATCAATGCACTGGGGAGGTGATCGGAAGGGGGTCCGAGGAGGATATGAGGGTTTGGCCGAGTGATCAGGAGCCCACACGGGGCAAATTAGGGCGTCTCAGGGTGTGAATAGAGGTGTGAATAGATGCAAGCAATGCACTGGGGAGGAGATCTGGGGGGTCTGAGGGCGAGCTGAGGGTGTGGGTGGGTCATTGGGTGCCCACAAGGGGTAGATGAGGGTCTGATCTGATGGGTATGGTGAATAGCAGTGACAGGGGGTGATTGATGGGTGATCAGTGGGTGATTAGAGGGGAGAACAGATGTAAATAATGCACTGGGGAGGTGATCAGAGGGGGTCTGGGAGGCTATCTGAGGGTGTGGGCGGGTGAATGGGTGCCCACAAGGGGCAGATTAGAGTCCGATCTGATGGTAGCAGTAACAGGTGGTGATGGTGTGATTGATAGGTGATCAGTAGGTGAATACAGGGGAGAATATATAAAAGCAATGCACTAACGAGTTGATCAGAGGGGGTCTGGGGGGGGCTATCTGAGGGTGTGGGCGGGTGATTGGGTGCCCGCAAGGGGCAGAATAGGGTTTGATCTGATGGGTAGCAGTGACAGGGGTGACTGATAGGTGATCAGTAGCTGATTACAGGAGAGAATATATGCAAGCAATGCACTGGCGAGTTGATCAGAGGGGGTCTGGGGGGGCTATCTGAGGGTGTGGGCGGGTGATTGGGTGCCCGCAAGGGGCAGATGAGGGTCTGATCTGATGGGTATGATGGGTAGCAGGGACAGGGGGTGATTGATAGGTGATTAGAGGGGAGAACAGATGTAAATAATGCACTGGAGAGGTGTTCAGGCGGGGTCTGAGGGTGTGGGCGGGTGTTTGGGTGCCCGCAGGGGGCAGTTTAGGGTCTGATCTGATGGGTTGCAGTAACAGGGGGTGAATGATAGGTGATAAGGGTGTGATTAGAGGGGAGAATAGATGCAAGAAATGCACTGGCGAGGTGATCAGGGCTGGGGTCTGAGGGCGTTCTGAGGGTGTGGGAGGGTAATTGGGTGCTCGCAAGGGGCAGATGAGGGTCTGATCTGATGGGTAGCAGTGACAGGTGGTGACTGATAGGTGATCAGTAGGCGATTACAGCGGAGAATATATGCAAGCAATGCACTGGCAGATTGATAAGGGGGGGGGTCTGAGGGCAAACTGAGGGTGTGGGCGGGTGATTTAGTGCCCGCAAGGGGCAGATTCGGGTCTGATCTGATGGGTAGCAGTGACAGGTGGTGACGGGGTGATTGATGGGTGATTAGAGGGGAGAACAGATGTAAACAATGAACTTCGGAGGCGATCTGAGGGTGGTCTGTGGGCGATCTGAGGGTGAGGGCGGGTGATCTGGTGCCTACAAGGGGCAGGTTAGGGTCTGATCTGATGGGTGTGACAGGGGGTGATTGATGGGTGATCAGTGGATGATTACAGGGGAGAATAGATGTATACAGTACACGGGTGGGGGGGGGTCTGGGGTAGGATCTGAGGGCGTGGGGGGGGGGGGTGATCAGGAGCCCCCAGAGGGCAGTTTAGGACCTAATTTTAAAAATAGCTTTGACAGATAGTGACAGGGAGTGATTGATGGGTGATTCGGTGCAAACAGGAGTCTGGGGAGTGGGCAGGGGGGGTTCTGAGGGCGATCAGGGGGCAAGATCAGTGTGTTTGGGTGCAGACAGGGAGGGCTGCAGCCTGCCCTGGTGGTCCCTCGATCACTGGGACCACCAGGGCAGGAGGCAGCCTGTATAATAGTGTTGTCCGGATCATGAACGATTCGGATCTTTTATCCGAATCTATTTTGTGAGTCGAATCAGCCGAATCATCAAAATGAGTGATTCGGATCGCAAAAGGGGCAGGGCCAGGAGCGACACACCCCCTCTCAGCGGGCAGCGGGGTCCTGAAAGCAGAGCAGAGATGGATCGCTCTGTTGGAGGGGACTCAGGGGAGTCAGCCTTGCAGGGACAGGTAGAGGGGACATGGGTGCCACTGCCAGATATGTGTACAGCACATATACTGGCTGTAATGTGCTGCACATTATAGGCTGTCTGTTCCATAGTTGTGCACAGTGAACACATTGGAAGCTTTTGGCTCAGCTCAGCACAGCTCAGTAACTTTGCAGGCACTGTGATTGCAGCGCAATATGATCCTCCTCCTGCACTCGCTCTAAACAGCTGCACTTATCTTCGGGGAATGCTTTCTTTCACTGTGCGACGTTTACATTCAAAGTACACAGATGAGCATATAGGTGAAATACATGTAAAGCATATGATTGCAGCATGTAGGTATTGTGTGCAAACAAACATTTCTGCTCTCTGCTCGTCCCTCCTCTGTCCACTCCCTGCCCTCTGTCCATCTTCTCCCCTTATCTGCGTGTCCACCCCCCTCCCCTTCTCCTGTCCTGCTAGTCATTTCACCCCCGAAATGCTTCCGTAGTAAAATGATCCGAGATTCGGATCAAAGATCCGGATCTTTTCAATGATCCGATTCGAATCATCCAGATCATTGAAAAGATCCGAACTTCCCATCTCTACTGTATAATACACTTTGTATACATTACAAAGTGTATTATACACTTTGTAGCGGCGATCGCAGGGTTAACAACCCAGCCGACGCTTGTAAACAGCCGGCGGGTTGACGTCGCGGGTGGGCAGAGCCTAATGCCGGCGGATGCGCAAGCGATCCCCGGAAAAAAATCACCGTCCCAGGTCCCGACGCCGATCAGCGTTATGTGGTCCTGGGCGTGCCACTTTGCCGCCGCCCAAAGGTAGTGGGCGGGCGGCAAGTGGTTAAATCACTAGCAGACACTTCTCAGCCCAATCATGTCCTGGTAACAGCACCAACTAGTGCCAAGCAACTCTTGTACAAGTATCACTCATGCTGGGAATACACGGTTTGTTTTTGAGACAGAAAGATGACTCAAGAGATAACTCCCAACATGATGAATCTCCCGTTCGATCGTTTCGCTGCTTGATTTCTGATAGAAGTAAATGAAAAAAGATAAGAAAAACAGGCGGAAGATAAGAGAATCAACTGCAGAATTGAGCAGCAAAAACAATTGAGCAGAGAATCGAGCGGCAGAAACAAACCCTACATGCCCAGCATCAGTCCCAGTTTATTTCCTCCCCCCCAACACTCCCAGTTCCACAAGGCTGAAGCCCAATCTACACGATACGATTCTTTGTACGATTCAATTACGATTCTATTTTCAAATCGATTAAATCCGACATGTCCGATTTTGCAATGGCAAATCAAATTGAATCACGATCGGACACGTCGTTTTTAATCGAATCGAAAATAGAATCGTAATCAAATCGTACAAAGAATCGTATCATGTAGATGGGGCTATACAACATACCCAACAAGGGGCCCATACACCTAACGATTTTCCCGCCGATATACAGCAGATTCGATCACTGTGATCGAATCTGCTGTGAAATCGCTGTGCAAACCCTGACAGAACGATCAATTTCCGTCTGAAATCAATCGTTCCCGTCGATTCGTCCGTGCGGAGGATTTTGCTCGATCGCCAGCGGGTCGGGAGTGCGTCGATAGTGGCATTCAAATGCCCAACGACTGACACTAGTGACAATACATTACCTGCTGCGGCCGGCGTGACTCCCCCGGGCTTCACTGTCTTCTTCTCCGCGCTGGGCTCCTGGCTGGCTTGGCTTCACTGAACTTCCTGTCCTGGCAGGAAGTTTAAACAGAGCGCCCTCTACTGTTTAAACTTCCCCCGGCAGGAAGTTCAGTGAAGCCAGCCGGACCCGGAGACCAGCGCGGAGAAGAAGACAGCGGAGACCGGGGGAGTCGCTCCGGCCAGAGCAGGTAATGTATGCAGGGGGCGGGGGCAGCTTCACAGATTGTGATCGGTTTCATGCTGAAATCGATTCACAATCTGTTTGCAGTAAAGGCAGTCATACGATCCCTCTCTGATCAGAGAGGGATCTATCCGTTGGTCGATCTGATAGCAAATCGACCAGTGTATGGCTACCTTAAAGAGAACCCGAGGTGGGATTTAATTATGTTACTGGGGCACAGAGGCTGGTTGTGCACACTAAGACCAGCCTCCGTTGCCCCATGGTGTGCCTCCATGCCCCCCTGCGCGCCGCTATACCCCCCGCAGTGCTGGCGACACGCAGCGCGTTGCCAGCACAATGTTTACATATGCGCTGTCAACACCGCTCCCCCGCATCGGCACTACCCGCCCGCGTCACTTCCCTCCTATCAGCGGGAGGGAAGGGACACGGGCGGGAAGCGTCGATGCGGAGGAGCGGCGCTGACAGACAGCACTTAGGTAAACATTGTGCTGGCGACACTGTGCATGTCGCCACCACTACGGGGGTATATCGGCGCGCAGGGGGGACATGGAGGCACACCATGGGGCAAGGGAGGCTGGTCTTAGTGTGCACAACCAGCCTCTGTGCCCCAGTAACATAATTAAATCCCACCTCGGGTTCTCTTTAACTGAGACAAGAAACAGGGACACTTAGGCCATGCCCCTATCACACATTCACCATACCCCTAGTCATACATACCATAATAATTTTATAAAAAAAATATACAGTATTTGTTTATAATTCTAAAAACTCTGGCCCTTTCTACCCTGGTTCATATTAAAGCTGGGTCTACACGTGCCGGCTCGATTAATAAGATCCAACAGGTCCGATCTCGCTGCGGCCGATTCCCCACGAGCGGACAATAGCAGGGAATCGATCGGAAGATAAGCAGCGCCGGCGGGGACGAGCGGGTATCGAATCCAACGCACGTGCGGAAAAGCGGGGACGCGTGAGAGACGAGCCGCCGGATCGCTTTGTGTAGATGGGGCTTTAGATTTCAAAATAAGAAATGTATCAATTTAAAAGATGGGAATACAGTTTAGAGAGAAGTAAATCTATTAGCAGCTAAAATACATATATTTACACAAATCTGTACATTAGTTCAGAAAAAGGAACAAATTCGGAAGAAAGAGGGACAGGGTTCCAAAAGAGGGACAGTTGGCAGCTATGGCTAACAACGTTATAGATAATAGTGGCGACACGGGAGAACTTTCCGGCAGATATCCGTCACTGTGGGGTAGTGGTTTTTGTAACGGAACACGGCTTTCTAGCAAACACGTGCAGTACATAGGACAAACCGCAGAGCTCCCCCAAGTGTCAAAGCGCTGTGCCAGGTGCCGCGTACACAGCTCACAGCCCTTCTAGTAACGTGTCCACCTGCAGCGGCAGCCGAGCATGCAGACGCCACACAGGCCAGCGAGCACACGGCGGAAACCTCTCTCTCTAGGAGGACTGAAGGAGGGCTCAGGGCACGTCTCTCTCTCAACCAC